>NC_142348.1:6340975-6492621 GCF_054954075.1 Amborella trichopoda
CACTAACATGCCTCCATTTTTACTTGATCTGGTAATATTAACATCTAATCGATCCTAAACCATCACCTTTTTACTTTTTCTAGCTATATAAGCATCTAATCCAGACTAAACCATCAGGTTCAAAATCTAAAGAGTTAATTTTGATAAGAGATACTCTTGTTTTTTAAATATTTTGTATTTTTTTTTCTTTTTTCTCTAATGGCTTGTTTATCATTTGGTCATATTTATTTTGCGCTTTTCTGGTATGATATGATTATATTTTATTTAACTTTCTCTCTGTTAGTCTTTATTTTTTTTATGTTATTTATTTTGCTCTCTTAATACTCTTGTTTCTCTCTCTTGTTCAGGCAGAGGAGGTACACAGTTGCAGCAGTAGAAGCAAAGGCAAGCATTGTCGGGGCAGCAACAAATCTCAATAAGACACCTGAGTCCACCGCGACAAAAATTTTGCCGGAAAGTAAAGGAGGAGGAGAAAGGAGTGAGCAGATATTTTGGATGAGGGATCCAGTCACTGGAAATTGGATTCCTGAGAATCATTTTGGAGCCATGGATGTCGCCGAGCTCAGAGAGAAGCTTCTCAGCAAGAAATAGACCACTAAATAACTCCCATTCCCTAAATTATTCTCTCTCTTGCTCTAAATTGGAGTCTTTCTCTCTCTTGCCCTAAATTGATACTAAATTATTCCCTCTATTGCTCTAAATTGGACTATTTCTCTCTCTCTCTTTCTTGATAAAATGGGTCTTTGATGGATACATGTCGAAAGGGATGATAAATGTGATAAAGAGTTTTATTATATTTATGGCATACTTCATAGTAAATCCTTGGATTTTGGTCTCTTTTCTTTTTAATAATTCTGATGAAGATTCGGGCTTTTCTTTTTACAAGCATTTGCATGGGTTTTTTTTTGTTCTTTCTAATAGTTCGAATCAACGCTTTATAAAGCGGATCGGTGATTTGGATCGGGCATCTCAAAAATCCATTCGGATCGGTGAATCGGCGATCCGGATCGGGAATCGACTAAATCGGTCGGATTAAACTTTAAAAAAAATCTGAAAAATTTATTAAAATTCATTATAAATATTGTTTTTTAGGAATTCAATGAGAAATGAGGGTACTCCATTAAGAATTTTCATTTCTTTGCATGAATATGTAAATATTGATATGTTCTTTTCCTACATGAACTACTATTTACCATTTAATTTTACATCACAGAAAAGGATGAACATAGAATTATCATGGAATAAGTATAGCATCATACATAGACTACAATAAAACATACAATTCGTAACATACGATCTAAAAATGAAATGATAGACGACGTCGTTTTTCATCTTGGTCACGCTAGTGCCATTGATTGAACTCGCATGACAATTCATTGACTCGTTCTAAAAATGAATCATCCAAATTAGTGGGCACCTGACTATACCCTAATACCAGAGTGTTAGTGTTTTGTTGTGGTCCTAATCCAAATCCCCGAAGCTTATCCATCCTTCATGCTCACCTACACTATCATGCTTATCCCTACCATCATGTTGTTGGGACTTAATATGTGAATAATTTGGTTGGGATTGGGTGGCCTCAGAATCATCGTCTTTCTCATTTTCCCTTAGACCCCATTCCCACTCTCCCTCATTAGGTGCAACATCACCGACATCTCCGAATAATTGTAGATATGTTTTCCGACGAATTATGGATATGTTGGCGAGTTGCTTCCTTTTTCATGTTGCTCATCACCTTCTTCTAGATCTTCCTCACCGATAGCCTCAAGGAACGCTCTCTTATGCAACCTTGGCTCCTCTTCTTCTACTACCCATTATTCTGTTGTGTCTGTGACAATAACTATGCCCAAGTCTATCGGTAGCCTTCAAGCTTCCTTCTTATTTGTCGTTCTCAGAGGTTTAAGTTGTAATAAATATAGACTAGTTTACTCATTTCTTTGAAGCGAGTCGATTCCTCCTAGTAGTGTGCAACCATTGGAACGATTCCTCCTAGTAGTGTGCATCCATTGGAACGTACTCCAGTTTCGCTTACAGCCAGTAGTAAAACATGTCTGTGAAAGCACCTTGATTGCTATCCTCTTTAGGTGAGGTGCATCACTACCATATATCTCCCACCATTCAACTGGATTAAAATGCAAAAAGCATTGTAAGGGCAAAAACAATTCATAAGATTAAATATATGAATGAACAAAATATTAGTTAGGGGATAACCCGGATCCATCTTAGTTCAAGAATTCTTGGCAAGTCTAGTTCCGAAAGATCCTATAGCATCCCTATATATAGCAAGCTAAAACAAAATATTTCATTTTAGTGCATTATTCCTCACAACTATAACAACTTAATCAAGTTCTTACGCAAATATTAAATAATACCTCTTGCATTGCTGCTACCTGGTTTCAATGACTTCTCTCCAACCCGGTAATAATGTATCTGACCCCTTCCATAATCTTGTGGGGATGTTCAGGTGTCAAATAGAAAAATTTTGGGTTAAAGTAGTAACCTAGAAAATACATAGATAGAGAAATGTCATTTAAAATTTCATAAAAAAGTAATTTATAATGAAACATTCTAATGATATAAATATATGTTTACCTGCATAATGAATTGGACGTCCAAATTTGGTGTTCCACCTTTTTTCTATAATCTCGATCACTTTACTAGTAAAACTACGTTTCTCCCCAATAGCTGATTTGGCCCTCTCGATACCTTCATAAAGGATGCTCATGGTAGCTTTCTTGTCAGCATGAGAATATACCGTCCACTTGTAGATTCTCGAATGGCGTCCATAGTTAATTAATTTGTCGCAAAGCGGGTTATGGCAGGCCTGATTATCTTTTTTTTCTTAGACTGTTCTCTGAACAAAAATAAAATTGTAGAATAGTTATATATAAATCTTGACACCAACCTCGCTTCCTATAGAGTCTCCTTCACAATTTTGATCTTACCGTTCTCTTTTAAAATAAGATCGATGCTGTGTACAGCACACGGGGTCCATACTAGATGTTTCCTCTTATCCATCAACTTGTTTCCCGCAGAAACATATGCACGCGCATTGTCCGTAATAAACTGGACTACATGCTTATCTCCCACCTCCTCCACTATCTAATCATATAGTCGTACGTAGAAGTTTGCATCCTTCTTTGTCCCTGATATGTCTATGCTAGACAAAAAAGCTGTACCTTTTAGGGAATAGGCCAAGAAATTTAAAAACTCTTTTTTGCTAACTTTATTCAACTAACCATCACTCATGAGAGTAATGCCTGCTCTTGGCCAACTCTATTTATATTCTTCAATCCACTTTCTAATTTCCTCCACCTCTTCATCTAATATTGGCCCACTGAACTCATATGCCGTCAGGGGTTTTACCCAGGGCCCGGCTCTCTGGATTGCGTGGACCATAGGTGGAAAATATGGGCTATTAGTTGCATCAAAGGGGATCCCTTTATCGTAGAACCATTTATCAACATATCTGCCCAACATGTTTCTCGTACCTTTCACCATGTCTATGAAGGTCATCTGTTTTGATTTAGGCTTTGAGAGAAATGGGTCTATACGACCATGACCTGTAATATTAGCACTCTTAGATAAGCTAAAAACAATTTTTTCAACGTCTGATTTCTCTGGATAAATATTACCACCAACCCCTCCATACATATTTGAGCTGGACCAGCCATACATGCTCGAGCTGGGCCCGCCATGCATGTCCGAGCTAGGCCCACCATGCAAGCCCATGTCATAACCACTAGGCATTCTAAACCTGCGTTTCCTCTGGTATGTTTCCTGTAAACTCATTCTTGTGGCCATCTCCAAGTCATTTTTATATTGCTCTTCTAGATCATTCCCACTTGATGACGTATATAAACTAGCTATCTTCTCATCCATCATCTGTTTTACAATTTTTTACCTTTGGTAGCTTTGAGAAATGCTGCCATCTGCTTTTTTACATTATTAGGATACTAATGCACGCAGAAACATCTTCCTTAACCCATGCCAAGTGTTGCTTGAACCTATGTACCCCATTACTTATCACTCTTTGGCAGTAATTACAAATAATTTTGTCTTTTTTGTTGGGATTAAGTCTGACCCCGTATTGCCATGCAGGGTCTTCAGCAGATCTTGCCATGATTCAACTGTTTTAATATGTAAATGGTTAAAAATTAACCTAACAGTTCAACATGAAAAATAATCACCATGTGTAGATGTAGGGGTAGTTCCTGAAGTTATATTTGTTGTTAATGCAAAATATTTCTATTGACAAAAATATTTTAGTTCTTACTGGGAAAAATAATTTATTTATACAACATTATAGAGAAAAATAGCCTATATCAGCCACTACATATAGAACAAAAAATTTACGTTGACATGGTAGGAATAAAAAATATATTTACAATGGTATAGTAATTCACAATGCCTATACATATGGACTTGTCACAAATCTTCATTTCGACAAACATGAATTAGTTCCTACTGAGAAAAAAAATATATTTATGCAACATTATAGATAAAAAAAAGTCTGTATAAGTCACACTTAGAATCAAGAAAAAAATTGCAATAATATAATCATCCATAATGCCACTACACATATATTTGACACAAAAACCATTTACAATGATATAGTCATTCACAATACCACAAATAAAATTTACAATGATATAGTGGGCACAATCCCAACTCAATTGAAATGATTACAAATAGTCATACATCTCAATTACAAAAATGCAAGATAATATAATAAAAAATGCAAGCTCCAAACATGGCTACAACTCAATTACCAAGAACATACATTTTTTGCATTAAAAATTTAATAATAAAATTGAAAAATGCTAGATAATATAATTATCATACATGCCACGATTTTTTTACAATGATATTCACATTAATTCCTCATGATAATACAGTTTAACAACATGTATTTTTTGCATTAAAATTTAAAAAATTAAAAATACATTTTTAATGCAAAACTGCATTAAAAATATAATACAATTTAATAGCATGTATTTGTTAATGTATTTTTTATATTAACAACAAATTAAAAAATACAGTTTTGCATTAAAAATATAATAACATTTATTTTTTTGTATAAATAATCTATCAACATGTAATTTTTTGAACTAAAAATTTAACAATAAAAATTAAAAATATTGTTTAATTCCTCATGATAATCAAAACCTAGTCACGATTTTCACAATTTTTTGGAAAATCACGATTTTTCAAAAAAATTGATCATAAATTATAAAGAAAAAAAAAAAGGCAGTTCTTCACAGACCCACTTAACATCAGTCATTCCAGCTGAAAAATCCACCTCAAATCGAATAAATTACATCAAATTGAATACATGTTTTGATAAACAACACTATAAGGAATCAAAGCCCTATAATATTAAGACATTATTATTAAAAAATTAAATAAAATCTATTGAATTGAGGGGAAAAAAAAAATGCAGTTCTTCACGGACATCAGTCATTCAATCACAAAACTCAAGCTCAAATTGAATAAATCAGATCAAATTGAATACATGTGATGATAAACAAGACCATAAGGATTCAAATATAAATTTAATACATTCTTTGCAAAATATTGAGTAAAATTGATAGAATGGCGGAAAAAACAAAAAACAGCAGTCCATGTTTTCTTCACATACATCAGTCTTTTTTTCTCAAAAATCAAGCTCGAATTGAATAAATAAAATCAAATTGAATACATGTGATGATAAAAAATACGATAACGAATCAAAACCCTATAAATTTAACACATTATTTGTAAAATATTGAGTGAATTTAATAGAATGGCGTGGAAAAAAAAAAACACAGTTCTTACCTGTTTTTCATGCACCCGTACCTTCAAATTCAAAATTGATATGTATTCCTCCAAAATAATCACATATTATAAACAAAAACTTCTAAACAATATTCTTATGATCAAACACCCTGAAATTTTACAAAAAATGATGCTCTCTTTTGCTTGAAATCAATGAAATGGCGGAAACCCTAAAACTCACTCTTTGATCCAAATTTTTTTGATCAAAATCGGTGATTTTTACTACCTTTTATTGACTGAAATAGCTGAAAAAATTGAATTAAAGCTTGCAAGATTCGATTATAAGGCTGAAAAAGATGAAAAATGATAAGAAAATGACAAAAAAAAAAAAAAATCCGTGAAGAACACTGTGCAGCCCGTGTTCTAGGGCGAGTCAATGGTGAGACTTGGCGATTCACTATTGGGAATCGCCCGGTTCTATCTAGACACGGGCGATTCCCGGTATTGAAGTGGAACCGACACGGGGTAAGTTTTCAAACCCTGGTTCGGATTGGGCTTTATTTATATTTTTATTTATTTATTTTACAAGCATTTTCATGGTTTTTTTTAATTTGATTGAGAGAGGGAGAGAGAGGATAGGATCTAGGGGATTTTTTCGCAAAGTATCATGTCCATTGAGTGGTGCCGAAAGATATTTCAAAGTTTAATAGATAGGGTTTCTCGAGAAATTAAAGAGTTTCTAAAATCGTTTTTCTAATTAAAGTCTATTTTTGGTTTTCAATGGCTTCGACAAATTTTTTTATCTTATGTAGTTTAATTACAAATTGATTGGGCTTTATAAAGTCTAAGATCTCGTAGTTGAATATGTGTTCGGAACTAAATGCGTTCATGAACACACATATAACGATTCCTTATTTGAAGTGTGTATTTATATGTGATTTCATGCAACGGTTAGAGAGTACTATAATAAAACAATCTTTGAAAACAATGCCCCGGCCATTTGTTTGACCCAAAATTTGAATATGCGCTCTTTTCATTTTAGTGAGTAATCAGATAAAACTTGAAAAATCGATCTAAAAAGTACTTTTTTTAGCCCAATTAATACTGGCAATCCATTTTAGATATAAATTTAGGCGTAGAAGTATTTTTTTCCATTAAAATTTTTTTAGATAGTTTTATTATTATTAGATTAACAATGTTTAAAACATAATAATTTTGAATTCATAAAGAGCTAGATCTTGAAATTCACCCAGGGGCGGTTTGGGAACCTGAAAATCTATTACATGAAAATAGATTTCCCAAAACTCTATTACATGAAAATAGATTTCCCAAAAATCTATTACATGAAAATAGATTAGACGTAAATATGCCATTTTCATTGTTTGGATAATAGTAGTAAGGGAAATGGATAAAAGATTACCAGAAATTACACATAAAAAAATCTACTGCCGGTAATCGAGGGAATCTTTCTCCCGGTATACGTACCGGTAAACTGAATCTTCAAACCTCAATAATCATATACCGGAAAACCGAATCTTCAAACCTCAAAAATCACACATCTTCTAAAAACATCTTAACATCTTCTAAAAACATCTTCCGCAAACACAGTTGTAAATTATTGTTTATTTACAGATATCCAAGATTAACCTCTTCTAAAAACATCTAGCTATTGTTTATTTACAGATATTCAATATTACAGTTGCATTGCTATTGTTTATTTACATATATCTAAGATTCATTTTTTGAGTTTTTCAACTACATTTGTAGTTATTGTTCCAAAAATATTTTAGGATATGTATGTAAAACACTCAAAAAAAAGATTTTGGAATTGTTTAGCTGTTTAGAATTCTAAATCAATGGATAAGAATTTGCGTAATCTTTGGTCTCCTCGTGCTTTTTAAAAATCCAATCCATTTCTTTGTGATGGACAATAATGTGCAGGTCTTTCGAGCATTTTTGGGTCCGCACCCATCCGAACGAATGGCAATAAAGGAAATAGTGTCACGAGAGAAGGAATGACAATTAAGGAAATAGTGAAGAGACAGAAACAAAATATATACATGGTTCGACAGTGGTGTCTACGTCCACGGAGTATAACCAGTATCTCATTCATAGGGATTACTCTGGTTTACCAGATGTTTATAGAGTTACAATGTTTGTCACTTTGGAAATAAATCCCATTATAAATGTAATCCCACAAAATAAGAAACTCAATATCTTGTTAACTAAAAGATAGGAAACTCAATATCTGGCTGCTATGACTGTCAATACTCCCCCTCAAGTTGGTGCATATATACGGAGCCCAACTTGGACAGTTTTTGATGGAACATTGTCTTTGCAATAGCTTTGTTAAAAACGTTTGCAATTTGGTCTTCACTTCAAATATAAGAAGTATTCATAAATTTTGGCTAAACCTTTTATCTCATAAAGTGACAATTAACTTCTATATGCTTGGTTATTTCCTGAACGAATGGATTGAAAGCTATATACACAACTATTTGATTATCACAAAATATCTTCGTTGGATTGACCGTTTGTAATCCCATATCTTGAAGTAGTGATTTCAGCTATATCAGTTCACATGTAGTTTCAACCATAGCTCTATATTGGATTCTGCACTGGATCAAGCAACTACATTTTGTTTTTTGCTTTTCCAAGTAACTAAGTTTCTTCCAACTAATGTACAATAGCTAGTAATGGACCTCATGTCAACTGGACTTCCTGTCCAGTTAACATCAGAATAACCAATAATATTAGTGTGACCTTTTTGTTTCATCCAAATACCTCTATCAAGTGATGACTTAAGATATCTGAGAATTTTATTTACAGCCTTCATTTGACATGATCTAGGAGTATGTATAAATTGGTTCACAAGGTTAACCGCATACATTGTAGCTGGTTGTGTCACAATCAAATAAATAAATATGTCTATAAGTCTCTGAAAGCGACTCACATCTTTGAAAGGTTTATCATCTATTGAATTAAGTTTGCAATTAAGATCAACAGGGGTTTCAATAGGTTTGACTCCCAATTTCTTAGTTTTTTTAAGCAAATCCAAGACATATTTCCTTTGAGAATGAAGATACCCTTTTTTAAATGTGCTACTTCAATATCGAGAAAATATTTTAGTTGACCAAGGTCCGTGATGTCAAATTTCTTATGAAGATAACTGTTAAGCTTCATGATTTTTTCTTTATCATCACTTGTAATGATGATATCATCAACATAAATTAGTACAATGTTGTACTTGAAGTTCCCCTTTTTATGAGCATAGTCAACTGAACTTCTAAGATTCAAGGTTGTGTTGAGTTTGACATACCATGCACAGGGTGATTATTTAAGTCCATACAATGCTTTTTTTAATTTGCATACAAGACATCTCTCTTTTATTTTAGGATGTCAAGGAGGAAGACTTATATAGACTTCTTCTTCAAGATCACCATGTAAGAATGCATTTTAACATCCATTTGATGCAAAGACCATCCATAGTTAATTGCTATAGACAAAAGAACATGAACAATATTCATCTTGACAACTGGTGCAAATGTCTCTTTATAGTCGACTCTATAAGTTTGGGTAAATCATTTGACTACTAACCTGGCCTTATGTCTCTCAACAGACTCATCAATGTTTGGTTTTAAATACCCATCTACATCCAACTGCTTATTCCCTTTAGGTAACCTGACAATGTCCCAATTATGGTTCTTGTCAAGTACCTAAAGTTCTTCTTTCATGGCTTTCCTCCACACAAGTTGAAATATAGCATTTTAAAATTTGGTTGGCTCAAAATTATTAGACATAGAACTCAAAAAAGTAAAATAGTGAGGAGAGATAATATCATAGGATATATGACTTTGAATTAGAATAAGAAATTGTTTGATAAGTATAAAATCTTGAAATCTAGAACAAGGTTGAGACACACGAGAAGACTGGCACAAAGGAGAATCAAGTGGGGCCACAACGGAGTTGTTTTCTTCCAAACCAGCTTAGTGAGTTTCAATGGTATATTCGGCTTCAGCTTGATCATCATGACTTGCATATGATTTATTCTAGATGTGTTGAACATTTCACTGTCACTAATATTAGGCAAGGGCAAACGACATCTGGAACACTCCCCCTGAGCCCTATTTTCCAAATCACTTCCAAGGTGTCAATAAAATAGGACCCGGTTTCAACAAAATGGATATTTCTGAAAACGTACATGTTTCTATTGCGGGATCATAACATTTATAGCCATTTTTAGTAGAGGATTATCGAAGAAATATACATCTATTGACATGTTTATCCATGTTATTGTCAGTCACATGTACATAAAACACACACCCAAATACATGTAAATGAGGAAAATCAATTTTTCTATTTTTCTAAACCTCAAGGGGAGATTTGGCCTAAAGAATTTACTGGGAAGTCTATTAATCAAATAGTAAGTCACAAAAATAGCTTCTTACCAATAAAATTTTGGAACAAACATCTGAAATATCAAGGACCTTATAGCTTATAAATGGTGTTTACTTTTTCTTTTAGCAACTCCAATCTACTGCCCAGTACACAAGGTTTGGTGTATGATGCTAAGATTATCTATATGCCCAGAAAAAACTTTGTTCACATATTCTGTACCATTATTAGTGTGCACAATTCTAACTTTAGCATTATATTGAGTGGAAATCAGATTGAAAAATTCTTTAAATATAGAAAAAACAAAAGTCTTTTATTTCAATAAATACACTCAAGTAGCACGAGACCAATCATCAATAAAAGTAACAACATACTTAAAGCCAACTTAATAATGAACTTGGGCTGATCCCCACACATCAGAATGTATCAAATAAAAGGATTAATTTGAAATATGCATAGAAAACTGAAGAGCAAGTCTTGCCTGTTTGAGATTTTATGGACTTTTCAAGAATGAGAGTTTAAAGATAAAGAAGACACTAAAATTTTCAAAATTTATCTGAAGGGTGTCCAAATCTCCAATGCTACAATTAATTGATATCAAAATTACCCTGACTGGGAATCAAAGCCTATATTCCTTATTAAATAGGTATACTCCATGAGATAATCTTCATTCACCAATCTTCATCCTCGTGGGCTAGTCCTAAAAAATTACAAGTTGGTAGAAAAAATAACATTATAATTCATGCTCTGAGTAATTTTACTAACAATCATCAAGTTAGAGGAAAAAGATGACATAAATAGAACGTTGGAATACTGGGACTTAAAAAAAAATTTAGACTTACCAACACCACGAATGACACCAAAAATCATTGACAATAGACACAAGGTCAATAATTCTATTTTTTAAGTTGGATAGGCAATGGTTATTAGACCCATGCGAAAAAGCTCAACGGCAGCTGCTGCCATTATAGGGCTAAGAGAAAGGTGAGAAGGTGGTTTAGAAGGTACTAGTAACCAAGTTTCACATATTTTAGCCTCTCGAAATTAGGCATGTTTTGAGAGGCTAGAATGGCTGATTTTCTGGCGATTGTGCCGGAGAACTCTGGTTTTCTGTTTTGCCTGTGATTCGATTTTGGTAGAAGGGAGCAAAGAGGGGTTGGCTTTTAAAAGGGAAGGGGAGGGGGTTTGGGGTAATAGATGAGGCTGATGTTGTACATAAATGAAGGCTCGTATTAGAACCGAAAACTGGTTGCTCAGCTCGACTTTTCTATTCGATGTTATTGTGTATTTAATTTGTAAACAGTCGATTATGCAAAGATAAAAATCGAATAGGCCGTTGATTTGGATAGCGGGGCAAGTGTTTTCTTTTTGAGAAATGTTATGTGGCCCAACATATAAGTTATATGTGACCCCACTTCTTAGCCGTTCGATCTATGAATCGAATGACTATGATTGATCATACCCCAATGTCATGCCAAATATTGTTTTATTTTTCATTTTTTTACAAAATATTTTTGGATGAAATTTTGGGCCTCCCGTCACAAAATTAAGGCAAACTTGGAAAAAATAAAAAATAAATAACTTATGTAAAAATAAATAACCAAAATGCCCCTACAATTTTTTGGTGTACTTTGGTACTTGTTCATAATGGAAAATATTTTATTATTATTTTTAGAATGTGCATCCTTGTCAGATCTATGCATGTCCCAAATTTTGCTTTAAATTGATTTATAAAATAAAAAATTTAAAATAAAAAACTCTGAGCCGTCCGATCAAGATCAGATGGTTAAAAGCCAATTTGTGACATTGTGACTCAAACCATCTTAACCATATCTGATGGCTCATGCTAGAGATCACATATACTATATATAGCTGGCTGGGTCACATAGAAAGCCTTCTCTTTTTTTTTGGTTAATTACGTGAGATACAAAATGAGGGCAAATAGAGGAGAAAATTTTGAAGAAACCTTATCCTTTATATAATCGATTTTCTAAATAAGAATCCCTAACGTGAGAAATTAAGCGACCTTTCATTTTCTAATCTGGCGAGTTCTGGTTAGGAATAAAAGATGTTTGTAAAAATAGAATGGATGAAAAAATGAATTGAAGGAAAAAGAAAAGAAAGACCACAAAAAACATGTTTTCCCCATAAATGCATTATATAAGGCCTATGCTTTAGCGTTTTATAAGGCCTATGTTTTATGTAAATAAAATAAAGCCTCATCTTAAATCCTCATGCAAAATGTACTTTCGGTAATGAAAATCTCTATGATGGCTCTAAAATCAATTTCCAACATCAACATTGAAATTTAAAATTCAAAAAATAATACAGATCTTGTGAATTTATAAACAATTGTTTTTATGATGAAATGGACGGTCTAGCTAATTTATTACAATAATTATTTTTAGAGCTTGAAATCTTTTTCTTTTTTTTATAACCATAATTTTTAAGTCAAGATGATAGATGTAAACATTTCTTAATATATTTTTTGACAAGCGCACAAGAATGTTATTCAAGATAAACTACCACGATTACAATGATAAAACATAAACAATCAAACGATTGGCATGAACACTATCCTTAGTGAGAGAGTCAGCTCTCACATTAGGCTCCCTATAAACACGGTTTAAACTAACCACCTGATTTCTGTAACAATCCATAACTTGTATCCACTGCTTCCTATAACTCCATGGAGGCTTACTCAATCTCGAACACCAATAAATAACATTAGGGGAGTTCCCTTCAATCACCCACCCCACAAGCATTGTTAGCATAGCAATCCCACAAGGATAGTAAAACGATAAGATTTCCCTACCCGAAGAATCTGAAACGAAACCCCCCAAACCAGCAAGCACAGAATTCCCATAAGAGCTCTCATCAAAATTTAGTTTGATATAACCCCTACTAGGTCGAAGCCAAGTTCTTTTAATAACAGGTCTATGTTTCTTAAAAGCATCAAAGAACTAAGATTTAGGAACGCATCAGTCGTAGATATCCTCAATCCTTCTTTGGTGACAGATTGCCACAACCAAGTTGTCATGCCCCAAGAATTTACAATACTGATATTCTTGAGATGTGACAGTCAAAACATATATACATCTCTTGATAGGACAAATTTGAATTCTTACAAAGTAACAAAAGAAAGTTTAAGCACAACTACAATATCTTCCAGAGTTGATCCTAACGAGCAGTCAAAATGAAACCGTCGTTAACCTGAAAAAAATGATTACCATAATTAGATAAGTTTGGCTACTCAGTAAGTGATCATCATAATCCTAAAAATAATCATGGTTGAAAGATATCAATATTTTCAAAAAGGAGATCTATTAAAAGAAATGCATTAACAGTTTCACTTTCAAAAATGCATAATTAAATATAATCCGAATAATTGAAGTGCATATAACATTTTAACGGCAGTGCATAATTCAAAGGATTTCACAAATTACCCTACTAGCGTCCCAAGTAGGTCACCTAAATACCCCATCAGCTTCTTGATGGGTCCACTTATTCCCTATCGGCATCCCAAATAGGTCCACTTAATCCCTGCAGGTCCACTCATACGTCACCGGCGTACCAGATGAGTCCACTTAATCCTTACCGGCATACCGGATAGGTCTACTTATACCTCACCGGCGAACCGGATGAATCCACTTGCATACTTAAAGTATTTATAAATTTCTTTAAACATTCGAAAGCAGCAATATCATGTACTAAACATATCACTGAAATTATTAATATGAATTTCACTGAAACCATTAATAACAGTCACTTTCAATAACATTTCAAAAATAACTAGTCAAATATTTTGGGCTCAGATTTAGAAAGGTAGCAGTTTGTAAAGATATTCTAGCATAATTGCCAATCTAATATGTATAGAAAAATTCTTATAGAAATTCAAGAATTTGGAATTATCACAATTTATGGGATGTTAATTCGCAAATAAACATTTCACAGACAATGCTATAATCAATTGCAAAAATATCTGTTTTCAAATAATAAGGCAGTCATTTGCACATGAAATTTACAATGTCTAAATATTCAAAAACAATAGAAAGAAATCTCACAATTTTACTAAAAGCAGAAACATCACATTTATTTCTAATAATTTTACAGTATCTAAAATTTTCTAACAATAGACAAGAAAAATAAATAAATTTATTTCTACGAATTTACAGCATTTAAAATTTCTAACATAGATAAAATATCACAATTTTATTAAAAGGATTATTTTTCAAAATAATGAGATCGCTTGCGAATAAAATTTATCATGCCTAAAATTCATGATAACAAGCAGAAGTAATTATTTCATTTCATTTTTTAAAAAAAAGGATTATTTTTCCAGACAATAAAGTCACTTACCTAAAATATTTGAGAGGGAGCTTCCGATAAAAATTCAGCTAAAGAGGGAAAGAGCTCACTGTGTTTCAATTAGAGAAAAAGATCTCAAAAATTTTCTAAGGTAGGAGTCATCGCCTCTCCTATTTAAATTCTTAAGATACCTTATTATATTATTTTATTAAGTTGCACCTCAAACATGAGGTGTAACAATTATATTACACATGAAATGTTTAAAACCCATGTCCATTAAAGGACATGGTAATGAAAGGAAAAAAAAATAACAAAGTGGTGATGGTCCCTAAAGACCATAATACTTATATGGACCATCACACTATAAAGAATTATTTATATATTTATATTTATTATATATATATATATATATATATATATATATATATATATATATATATATATATATATATATATATATATTTATTTATTTTTATTTTTATTTTATTTTTTTGAATGTTTAGGATTGTTACATTCTCCTCCCCTTAAAGAAATTAGTTCTCTAAATTTGTATACCTGATTACTGAGAAAGATAAGGATATTTTTCTCTGATATCGTCTTCTCGTTCCCAAGTCGACTCCTCTCTTGAATGGTACTGCCGTAATATACGGACCAAAGGAGTCTCCTTGTTGCGCAACACTTGTACCCTTCTATCCAGTATCAAAATTGGCTGCTCAATGAAGGATAGGTCCTTCCTAATCGGTAAAGGTTCATATTTCAAGATATGGGATGGGTCGGGCTGATATTTTCGTAGTGATGATACATGGAAGACATTATGGGCATTTGCCAATTCAGGTGGTAAGGCAAGTCTATAAGTGACACCTCCGATTCTTTCCAAGATTTCAAATGGTCCGATGTAACGTGGGCTCAGCTTTTCTTTCTTGCCGAATCTCATAATGCCTTTTATTGGTGAGATTTTTAAGAAAACTCAATCACCATCCTCAAATTCAAGATCTCGCCTTCGGTTATCGGCATAACTCTTTTGCCGACTCTAAGCTGTCCTGAGCCTTTCTCGAATTAATGCTATATTATATGTGGTTACCTGGACAATTTCTGGCCCAAAAGCTTTCTTTCACCAACCTCGTCCCAACAGATGGGTGACCTGCATTTCCTTCCATACAGGGCTTCATATGGTGTCATCTGAATACTGGCCTGGAAGCTATTATTATAAGCAAACTCAATTAGGGGTAAATGATCATCCGGGCTTCCTGTAAAGGTAATGACACAGGCCCTCAGCATATCTTCTAGAGTTTGGATGGTCCTCTTCGATTGTCCATCAGTTTGGGGGTGAAAGGCAGTGCTAAAGGTGAGTCTCGTCCCCATGGCTGAATGTAGCCTAGCCTAAAATTTAGAAGTAAACCGAGTATCCCTGTCTGATACAATACTGATCGGAACTCCATGCAACTGTACTATTTCCTCAATGTACAATTGGCCAGTCGATCCAAAGTGTACGTCGTGCGAATCGACAGAAAATGGGCAGCTTTGATCAGCCGTCCACAATGACCCAAATGCTATCATGTCCTGAATATGTTCTAGGTAAGCCAGAGACAAAATCTATAGAGATGTGCTCCCACTTCCACTTTGGCACGGGTAAAGGCTGCAACAACCCAGCGGGCCTTTGATGCTCAGCTTTTACTTGCTAGCATGTTAGGCACTTAGACACAAATAGTGCTACCTCTTTTTTCATATTATTCTACCAAAAGGTTTTCTTCAGGTCCTGATATATTTTAATACTTTCGGGATGTATCGTACAACGAGAGTGATGTGCTTCTTCCAAGATAGCTTTCTTCACACTCTCATCATTCGGGACACAAACCTGACCTTTGAATCTTAGCAAATCCTCACTGCATATAGATAATTCTTCTATCTTTCCCAGCTTCACCTCTTCTACAATTGTTATAAGCTGATGGTCTTTCTTTTGTGCCGATCGAATCTGTTGGATTAATTGGGGTTCTGCCTTAATGTTGGCAATCATACTTACTACACCATTAATGGACGGAGTCGGATGCCAATCCACTATTTTTTCTAACAATCTCATTTCTTGGATCATTAGATGAGCTAAGACTCCTGTAGATTTTCTACTTAGAGCATCGGCCACAACGTTAGCTTTTCATGAATGATAATAGATTGTACAATTATAATCTTTTAAGAAATCCATCCATCTTATTTGCCGCATATTTAAATCTTTCTGAGAGAAGAGGTATTTCAAGCTCTTATGATTCGTGTATATTTCGAATTGCTCACCATATAGATAATGCCTCCACATTTTCAAAGCGAATACTATTGCAGCCAGCTCCAAGTCATGAATTGAATATTTATTCTCATATTCTTTCAACTATCTGGATGCATATGCCACTACTTTCCCATAGTACATTAATACACAGCCCAAGCCTTTATGTGAAGCATCGCAATAAATCACAAATCCCTCACTCCCCTCAAGAATAGTTAAAATAGGTGTTGAAGTTAATCGACCTTTTAGTTCTTGAAAACTCTCATCACATTCACTTGTCCAACTCGAATTTGACATTTTTCTGTGTCAATCGAGTCAATGGGGTTGCGATTCGAGAAGGATCAACTGATAGACCTTCCTTTGATATGACATGTCTAAAAATGTCAATTGTTCAAGCCAAAATTCACATTTACTAAGTTTAGCATACAATTTCTTTTCTCTTAATATTTGCAATACCATTTCTTACATGATGCTCATGTTCCTTCTGATTCTTGGAATAAATTAAAATATCATCAATGAATACCACAATAAATTTATCCAAAAAAGGCTTAAAGACCCGATTCATCAAATCCATAAATGCAGCCGGTGCATTGGTCAATCCAAAAGGCATGACTAAAAATTCAAAATGGCCTTACCTTGTTCTGAAAGCTGTCTTGGGAACATCTTCACTTTTAATCTTAAGCTGACGGTATCCAGATCTAAGATCAATTTTTTAAAACACTTGTGATCCTTGTAATTGATCAAATAAATCATCAATTCTAGGTAATGGATACTTAGTTTTCACTGTCACTTAGTTCAACTGTCTATAATTGATACACAATCTCATGGTCCCATCTTTCTTTTTAACAAACAATACCGGAGCATCCCAAGGTGACACACTGGGCCTGATAAAACTTTTATCTAATAATTCTTCCAATTGTTGTTTAAGTTCCTTAAGTTATGCAGGTGCTATTCTGTAAGGTGCCTTAGAAATTGGGGCTACCCCTAACAATAATTCAATAGATAATTCAATTTCCCTGTCAGGCTGTAATCTTGGCAATTCTTCAGGGAAAACGTCGAAAATTCTCGGATAACCGGAGTAGTATCCAAATTTATCTCTTCCTTCCTATCTTCTTTGATAGGCAAGAAAGCCTTGACACCCTTTTCGAAGGAGGCGATTAGCTCGAATACAGGAGATTAAATATGATGGGGAGTCTTCTTTGATACCATTGAAGTAAAATATTGGTTGATCCGGAATACTAAAGGTAACCATTTTCTTATAACAATTAATACTTGTATGGTATGCAGAAAACCAATCCATGCTTAAGATTACATCAAAATCTTGAATTTCTAGTAGTATTAAATCAACCAACAGTTCCTTTTCTTCTATCTTCATTACACAGGATTTGTACACTATATTGGTGTCACTTGAATTTCCCATAGGTGTGGTTGCCTCTAGAATGTATTCTAATTGTTTTGGTTCTACCTTTAAGTGGCATGCAAAGTGTGGTGACACAAATGAATGAGTAGATCCAGGATCAATCAATACATGAGCTACTTTTTGGAAGATAATAAGAGTACCTTGGATCACTGATTTTGAGGCCTGAGTATCTTGCTGGGTGCTCGTAAATACTCTTCCCTTCATCTAAGGCTTTTGAGCTATCTCTCCCTGCTTTGGAAGCTGTTGCATCTGTAAGCTATGATACTCTTTAATCTGGTGCCCCAATTTTCCACATTTAAAACAGGCTCTAATATTTCAATAACAAGGGCTCGATCCATGGTATTTCCCACATTTTTTACATGGTTCTATTGGGCTTTGAAGTGGTAAGAGCCTTGGCTTCTTGTTTGCCCTTTCAAGTTGTTGTCGATTAGATGGCGTGGGTCTAACCTGACTTTTCTGATTTTTCATCTTTTGGTAATCTTCGAAATCTTTTTCGACAATTTGGGCTTGATCCACTATTTCAGCATAAGTTCTCAATTTTAAGACTGATATTCTGCTTCTAATAGCTAGTCTGAGACCCCTTTCAAATTTTTTCACCTTTCTTGCCTCATTGTTACTCATATGTGGTGTAAATTTGGCCAATTCAGTAAACTTGGTCTCGTACTGTGTTTACTGTCCGGTTTCCTAGGATTAATTTCAGAAATTTCATTTATTTTTGGTCTCGGATAAAATATGGGAAATACTTTTCATTAAATGCCTCTGGAAATACTTCACAAGTCAAGGGTTTATTTTCTTTAACCAATACTCCTTTTGTCGTTCGCCACCAATGTTGAGCTTCACCTTCGAACATAAAAACTGCCAAGGCCACCTTCCTGTCATCAGAACATTCCATTACCTCAAATATTTTCTCTAATTGCATAATCCATCCCTCGGCTTCCAGTGGATTTACAGCACTCTTAAAAGAAGGTAGGTTCAATTTTTTATATTGTTCGATATTACTCCCACCATTTCCCAAAGCCTTGGTGAATTATTGTTTTCCATCTGACGTTGCATTAGAGCAACCATATTTTCCAAGGCTTTGTGAATTCCTTCCATATTAGCTTCAGTTACTCTGGATATTGATTATGTCTCGGTCTGTACACAATATAAATGCGATTTTAAGTACATTCTTTTTAAATTTCCAAAGAATCTTAAACCTATTGCTTATACCATAATTGTCACGCCCCAAGAATTTACAATATTGATATTCCTGAGATGTGACAGTCAAAACATATATACATCTCTTGACATGACAAATTTACAGTGATGAATTCTTACAAAGTAACAAAAGAAAGTTTAAACATAACTACAATATCTTCCAGAGTTGATCCTGACGAGCAGTCAAAATGAAACCGCAGTTATCCTAAAAAAATGTTTACCATAATTTGATGAGTTTGGTTACTCAGTAAGTGATCATCATAATCCTAAAAATAATCAGGGTTGAAAGAGATCAATATTTTCAAAAAAAAGATCTATTAACAGAAATGCATTAACAGTTTCACTTTCAAAAATGCATAATTAATTATAATCCGAATAATTGAAATGCATATAACATTTTAACGGCAGTGCATAATTCAAAGGATTTCACAAATTACCCTATTGACGTCCCAAGTAAGTGACCTATATACCCCATCAGCATCCTGATGGGTCCACTTAATCCCTATCGACGTCCCAGATAGGTCCACGTAATACCTGCAGGTCTACTTATACCTCACCGGCGTACTAGATGAGTCCACTTAATCCCTACCGGCGTACCGGATAGGTCCACTTATACCTCACCGGCGAACCGGATGAGTCCACTTGTTACTTAAAGTATTTATAAATTTCTTTAAACATTCGAAAGCAGCAATATCATGTACTCAACATATCATTGAAATTATTAATATGAATTTCACTGAAACCATTAATAACAGTCACTTTCAATAACATTTCAAAAATAACTAGTCAAATATTTTGGGCTCAGATTTAGAAAGGTAGCAGTTCGTAAAGATATTCTAGCATAATTGCCAATCTAATATATATAGAAAAACTCTTATAGAAATTCAAGAATACGAAATTATCACAATTTATGGGATGTCAATTCGTAAATAAACATTTCACAGACAATGCTATAATCAATTGCAAAAATATCAGTTTTCAAATAATAAGGCAGCCATTTGCACATGAAATTTACAATGTCTAAATATTCAAAAACAATAGAAAGGAATCTCACAATTTTACTAAAAGCAGAAATATCACATTTATTTTTAATAATTTTACAGTATCTAAAATTTTCTAACAATGGACAAGAAAAATAAATAATTTATTTCTAAGAATTTACAGCATTTAAAATTTCTAACATAGATAAAATATCACAATTTTATTAAAAAGATTATTTTTCAAAATAATGAGATCGCTTGCGCATAAAATTTATCGTACCTAAAATTCATGATAATAAGCAGAAGTAATTATTTCATTTCATATTTAAAAAGAACGGATTATTTTTCAAGATAATAAATTCACTTACCTAAAATATTTGAGAGGGAGCTTCCGATAAAAATTTGGCTAAAGAGCAAAAGAGCTCACTGCTTTTCGACTAGAAAGAGAAAGATCTCAAAAATTTTTTAGGGTGGGAGTCCTCGCCTCTCCTATTTAAATTCTTAAGATACCTTATTATATTATTTTATTAAGTTGCACCTCATACATGAGGTGTAACAATTATATTACACATGAAACATTTAAAGCCCGTCCACTAAAGGACATGGTAATGAACGGAAAAAAAAATTAACAAAGTAGTGATGGTCCCTAAGGACCATAATACTTATATGGACCATCACACTATAAAAAATTATTTATTTATTTATATTTATTTTATATATATATATATATATATATATATTTTTTTTAAAATTTTTTTTTTTTTAAAATTTAGAATTGTTATACAAGCAATTACCCTCAGATATCCATCTATTCCTTTCAAGCAAAACCTCGCACACAATCGAGGCTTGAAAGAACTGCAAATCGTTACTCTTACCTTTGGCAAAAAAGGAAGAGATAGATAATCAATAATTTGAGTTGTTGGCCAGGTAGAGGTAATGGAATACCTATCAAAGGAAAAGCCGACCTCCATAATTCAGACCAGAATTACAATGTAAAAATAAATGGTCACCAGTCTCGTCATCCTCTTTGCATAAAATGTGGTAATTCACAAGAATCTTCCCCCTCTTCCTCAAATTATCCACTATAAGTACTTTTTTTTGTGACAGAGTCCACATGAAGATCTGAATCTTATGTAGTATGGACCACTTCCAACCTCCAAATGGATTTTAGATAAGGTAGTTCCCATCTAACTCTATCGTGATATAACAAAAAATAGACAAATCTTACTGAGAACATACCATCATTCGTAAGCTCCCAAATCACGTGAAATATAAGTTGTGAATAAGTCCCTCATAAGATCACATAATTGTACCAGAATACTGTTAGGCACCCTGTAATAGCTAATTCGTATGTCCCATATAACTTTAACAGCACAAACATCATAAGAATCTACCAATGTCAAAGAATGGTTAGTTGATTTTTAAAACTTTCTCTATATTAAACCTTTAAAATATTAGACCCCAATCATTTGTGATTCCAGAACTCTACCGAAGGACCCTTCCCAACCTCCCACCATACATTTCTCACAACCACCTCCTTTTGAGCATATATACCTTTCTAAAGTTGAGACCTTGTGTTACGTGCGCCACCTCTCCCAATAAAACCACCCTGATCTACTCCATATTTAGCCACCAACACCTCCTTCCATAACTGATCTTCTCCCAACGTAGACTTCCATCACCACTTCGCAAGTAAAGCTTAGGGGTACATACCTTATCCCATCCTACCAAATGATATTTACGATTACCATCAAGAGAACCCCAAATGAAGTTCTGCATAAGACGTTCTATTTCTTTAATCACATTTGTAAGCACATGCAATAAGGATAATAAGTAAACTCACATATTTGATAGAGTCGATTTAATCAAAGTCACTCGGCCTCCTGGGAAAAGGAATTTGGATGTTTAAAAATCCAATTTAGTATAAACTCTCTTGAGCACAGTGTCCCAAACTGCTCTATTAAGTCTAGAGTCAGATATGGGGATCCCAATATATGGAATAGGGAAGTGACCCACCACATACCCAAAATTTGCGGCCAAAAGATCTACAATGGGCCCATCACACCCAACCCCTACTAACAAAGTTTTAGTAAAGTTATCTTTGCATCTCAAGGTAACTTTACAACACCTTAGAAAAAGAGAGAGGGTCATAACTTGCTACAAACTAGTATCGCAAAAAATCAGCATATCAACCGCATATTGGAGATGTGAAAGATTTTTTAAGTACTAGTTGTTATTTTTTATGAGTTATAAAGTGAGGTTTTTACGGGAAAAAAAAAAAAATACAATAATGCACGCAAAAAGAAAAGACAAAAATTACAAAAGACATGTTTTCCCATAAATGGATTATAAAATAAAAGGAAAAAGTACAAATATACCCCTGGTTTTCAGACATTACCGTCGATATGCCATTGGTTTGGAACTTTAATTCCGTAACAGGCGCCCTATTTTGGGGTATGACTTCCTGAGCCTAAAGCGTGTGAAATACACGATCTGCATACCCTTAACAAATATTAAAGGAATGGTATCTTGACGCTTAAAAGGTGCACAAGGACTTTGAATGGTTCATATTGAACCAATCTCATTCAACGGCTAAAAATAAATTTCGTTTTTTATTTTTTAATTTATTTAATAAGGAAAACGGAATAAAAATAATAAAAAAAATTCTGATTAACATAAATCTAGGTGTATTTTGGTTAATGCTTATTTAAAATATTTATAATCATTTTTTTATGAAAATAAATCTATTCCCTAAAATTTAGATAAATATTTTATTGAAATAAAAATAAAGTGTGAAAGTAAATTTTGGCAGTTAGATGTGGCCAAATCCCAACTATTGCAAGTCCCCGTATCCACATGATATGGATTGGATATTTTTCCTGTTGAAATCATGGGACTCTATCTCTCTCTCTTTTCCCGGACGTTAACGATTTCTTTCGTTGATAGAAGGAATGAAGCCACATAAGTAAAATTATAAATAAATAGAGGAAGAAATAGAAAGCAAAAACTCGTTTTTTTCAATAAAGAGAAGCCCAGACTCTCAAAATACACCATAACTCCAACCTCGAAGACCCTGTACCATCAACTACCTAAAGAACATATGAAGCAAATTCCAAAGGCTTCATCCTCTCCGACCACCTCAACCCAACCTCACCATCACTCTTATCAAGCAACAACCCTTCAACAATCACATTACAAGCTGGGGTTGGAGTGACACAACTTGCTCTGACGGTATCCATTAAAGAATTCACAACAACATGGCAGCATACGAGTAGGTTCCGCTACATAATCAATGACCAAATAGTGTTGATAATAGGGCAAAAGAGAAGTGGTAGGGACACGCCAAGGAGAGACCCCCGAAAGGTACAACAACTGTCACATTAGAGCTTGTGAAGACCCACAACTAGGTCGGCCCCATCTTAAGTATTAACCTAAAGTAACCAAATATAAAGAATTTTTTGGCCCTTCAAAAAAACCCTAACACCCCAGAGGCTCCACAACATAGTACCAACCCCCAAAAGGAAAGGTAAACCCCATTTTAAGGGTTAATCTTCCTAGGGGAAATGAGAGATGAGGAAAGAGAGTGTTATTAAACATAACTGGCTTAAGATAGCTTTACACTTAGGAACATCAATCTCTGTCTCCACATTACTTGCTTCCAAATTCATACACAAAAACCTTTACTCAAAAACCTTGGTGGGAGAGAATGACATTACTTTTATTTAAATTTAGACATAGAAGATAGAACCTTGTTCCTTTATCTTCATTTATACAAGTTGAATTACATGGTTGAATTACATGCGTTGCATGTATGCAATTACTTGTAGAAGATTAACTAAATATTTAATGATTAAAGAAATTTATTAATAAAAATTTTGATAAATCACAAATCATCTCTCAGATAATAAATTTTTTTTAACTACTTATCATTTTGATGAAAATAAATTTTACTAAAACCTTGGTTTCCCAAAATCCTGTTTTAAGAAATTCTTTCTTTCTCTACTCTTCCAAAGCTTCTATAAAAATTTCTCTCTCCTAAAATCTCTCATTCTCTATCTCTTGTGCATGCTCTCTCTCTCCTTCTCAAATTTTCTGACAATGTTGAGATCTCACTCATGTACGCACTCGTATTTTCTTTGCCTCTCTCTCATTAAGATATATAAATAATATGGAGATATAGAAACAATATTGGGATCTCTTTTGTGTATATTCATATTCTCTCTCTCTTTCAAATTTAGTTATCCTAAAATAAGTGCTTATTCTATCTCTCTTCTCTAAATTTAAGAATATGTCCTACAATCTCTATAAAATTAAGATCCCTTTTTTTTTTCATGACACAACTCCACCCCAACTCAGGCTTTATAATATAGAAACACTTGCAACAACGTTTGTTGGAGGTTCGTGAGGCTTCCGATTTTTTGGAATGATTTCGCTTGTTGGCCAATGTTACAGTTCCAGCAAGGGGCCAAAAGCATGTTCCCAAAGCAATGGTTCGTGACCAAGGAAAGCAAGTTTTAAGGCGAGGGACACAAATAGAAAACAAAATCCTTGAATGTTTGAGCGTTGCAAAAAAAAAGGTGACAAATAGGCAACAAAATCCCTTCGGTGTTAAAGAAGGCAAACTTAAGCTTGGTGACGGTGCTTGCATCAAGGAAATAAAATAGGAAAAATGAATCCTTTAGGTGTTTGTTGCGGTCGGGTGGTTGGAGATGACAGATATGAATCCTTTTGCATCGTACAAAACCATGATAGAAAAAAAATAAAAGACTACGAGAAAAAAAAAAAAACAAGTCCTGTTTGATCAAGGAGACTACGCATGCAAAATAAAGCAAAAAATGATAGAGAAATAGGGACCGCTTCAATGCAATCCGCCCATGGCCCGTCTGTCTCGACTTTGATGCTTCTGTTGCACTTCCAAACCGCACTATTGCATTTAAACCCACTCCCAAACATAATTTGCCAAACCCTATCTCCTTTTTTCATCCGCCCTTTAGCCTCAATGTAACTCATCTCATACCACAAACTACTCGATGATGTGTTCCCAAACCTATGAAGTGTCATCCTCGATGCCTCAACATGTTCAGGAGACAACTGTAAATTCTATTCCAGTTCATCGATCACTGCTTTCCCTCCAGCGTGTATGCAGAAATGTTCAAAAGCGTTTTTAAAATCAGGAATATAAGGCTTCAACTTCAGGTTAAGTATCTTTTGAGCAATTAGAGAGAGAAGGAAGAGCAGTTGTTCAGAAACCGGCAAAACGATGGGTCCCATAGTCATGATATTCGATTTGAGGGCTTCACCTGCCATAACCATGAGATCTTTGGAGACAGATATGCCGACCATTCCTTGGGTGTCCTCCTCCTGGAAAACACAGCGGTAGGCTCTATCATCAGCACCACGGTGGGTGCGCACAACATGCACCAAACGGTACTTTGCATGGTGGCTCTCGCTGCCACGGTTCGAGAGCAGCAGGGTGGCATCCCCCATCTAGAAGAGACATTTTGGGAGGAGCATGGACCGCTGGTTGCCGGAGTACCAGTTTGGGAAGATTATCTCTGTGCTCACCACCACTGCATACGCATTTGCATGCACCGGAATAAACACCATATTATAACGGCCTGCACCATAAAGGGATGGATACGAATTTTGAGTAATTTAGCCCAAAGAAAAAAGGGAAACTGAAGTTTTATCCATTATATTTACCATTTTTATAGGATTACCTCGAAGTTTGTGTTATTATACTTATGTTTTTTTTTTATCATCTTCACAATATTTTAGAAGATCGGAAATGCCCATTTTCAGTTTTTCAAATTCACAATATTTTAGAAGATGGAAAATGCCCATTTTCAGTTTTTTAAATCTAAAATGAGACTGAATTCAATCTTTTAAAACAGAAATGTTCAAAAGTAATTTACATACAAGCCTTAAAATTTTAGGTAAAGTACAAAATGCTCCGTTTATATGCAGAAATCATAAAGCAAGTCAGTCAACCCATTTTTTTTTATTTTTTTCGAAATTAGCTTTTGGTCCACCCAAATTTTAATTTTTTAAAATTTGTTTATTAGCTTTTTTGTTAGTAGGGAAGTGCCCCAAGCTTTAAGGCACTGCCTACTAATGAAAAGATAAACAAAAAAAAAAAAATTTCAAAATTCAGGTGGATCGAAGAGCAATTTTAAAAAAATAAGGCACTGCCTACTAATGAAAAAATAAACAAAAAAAAAAAAAATTCAAAATTCAGGTGGATCGAAGAGCAATTTTAAAAAAATAAGGCACTGCCTACTAATGAAAAAATAAACAAAAAAAAAAAATTTCAAAATTCAGGTGGATCGAAGAGCAATTTAAAAAAAATAAGGCACTACCTACTAATGAAAAAATAAACAAAAAAAAAAAAAATTCAAAATTCAGGTGGATCGAAGAGCAATTTAAAAAAAATAAAAAAGAAGTCGGTTGAACGTTGGACATATAATTGGAACATTTCGTATTTTAGCTAAAATTTTAAGGTTGGTATGTAAATCACTCATTGTTTTCCTTTGGGCTAGATTACTCAAATTCTTGTCCCTGCCCTTGATGACGCAGGGCGTTGTAACAAAATTTTAAAACCTGTTGATATTTATTCAGGTGCATGCAAATGCGTATGCAGTGGTGGTGAGCAGGGAGATCTTCATCCTCCACTGGTACACCGGCAACTAGCAGTCCAGGCTTCTACCAAACTGTCTCTTCCGGATGGGGGGTGCAGCCCTCATGCTCTCAAACCGCCGCAGCAAGGGTCACCGCGCAAAGTACCGTTTGGAGCATGTTGTGCGCACCAACTGTGGCACTGATGATCACGCCTACGGCTGTGTTTTCCAGGAGGAGGATGTCGAACGAAATTTGGGCATCTCCCGAATTGGTCGAAAGATATTTAAGCTGAAGTGGAAGCCTTATATTCCTGATTTTAAACAAGCTTTTGAGCATTTCTGCATACACGCTGGAGGGAGAGCGGTGGTCGATGCACTGGAAAAGAATTTGCAGTTGTCTCCTGAGCATGTTGAGGCATCAAGGATGACGCTTCATAGGTTTGGAAACACATCATCGAATAGTTTGTGGCATGAGATGAGTTACATTGAGGCTAAAGGGAGGATGAAAAGAGGCGATAGGGTTTGGGAAATTGGGTTTAAATGCAATAGTGCAGTTTGGAAGTGCAACAGAAGCAACAAAGCGGAGGCCATGGGCAGATTGTATCGACCAGTATCCCCTCAATATCCCGGATGTTTTCAAGCTCCACTAGTTTATCCCGTCAATGTCCTCGAGGTTCTCAAGCTCCACTAGTTATAGAAAGAGTATATCGTGGATATGCTTTATATGATTGACAATTTATATAGAAATGCACAGATGTGAGTGTTAAAAATGTGAAAAAAAAAAAAAAACATATGGACGGTTAACCGTTATAGCAGCGAGAGAGATTGAGTTTCCAATTTTGTAAGATTACATTTATTTTCAAAGTGCTAAAACATTGGAAAATCACAAAAATTCCTATCAATAATATACTGGTATACCTTTCATGGATGATGAACGTATATGTTTTGTCATTTTCTCTCTCACATCACTATTTTTTTTATTGCAAATTTTATATGGTATAAAAGGAGGCCGATCTACTCGTAGCGATCCATCGGTTGGTTAGCGGGGGCTGCTTAACCCATAGTTTTTGTCTCTTCTGTTCCAATTAATACTTCTCTGTCCCTGTATTTAATTTGTGTCCGCCATTAAAAATCCTCTCTCTCTACATGAAAAAAAAGTTGCCCGTCTTCCCTCGCTCCCTCTCAATTTCTTCCCTTGATCTACACTCTTGTACGTTTACTTTTGTCGCCCCTGTCCGCATCGGTCCACAAGATTTTAAAAAAATGACAAATTTGGGTAGAGATTTTTTTTTTTTTTTTACAAATGAATGAAAAACATAATAAAATAAGACAACAATATTTTCCAATTGAGGTAAAAAAACTTGTATTTTTTTCTGAATATTTTTTCCATTGACATCCTTTCCTATTTTATTTCCTTGATGCAAGCACCGTCACCAAGCTTAAGTTTGCCTTTCTTTAAAACACGTAAAGGACTTTGTTGTCTATTTGTCTCCTTTTTTTTGCTATGCTCAAACATTCAAGGATTTTGTTTTCTATTTGTCTCCCTAACCTTAAAACATTGCGAACTTGCTTTCCTTGGTCATGAACCATTGCTTTGGGAACAGGCTTTTGGCCCGTGGCTGGAACTACAACACCGGCCCACAAGCAAATCACTCCAGAAAACAAAAAATCCTCACAAACCTCCAGCAAGTGTTGTTGCAAGTGTTGGGCCCAGTCCAACACATCACCTGCCTTGCCCTGGTTCATACTCGAGCACTAAGAATATCCGACTGCAACTTCGATTGGGTCATACTCAGGCACTAAGAATATCCGACTGCAACTCCGATTGCCTTTGGTCTTTGGTTGGTTCAGATTGAGGCATCATCTATAAATCTTTTGTTGCTACTAATTAGGTCAAGCTTGCGGTTTCCTTTATCTCCTAGTAATGGCAGATCCAGAACTTAACTCTGGCATGAAACTTACTATTATCCTTTTGAATGGTTTAATTAACTTGCTTGGTAGAAAGCTGTTTCTTGTTCTCTTTCTGGGAAATTTAACTGTAGCATGAAATTTATTATTGTCTTTTTGAATGGCTGAAAATCAGAGGCATTATTTTACTTTTTTCTTTTCATTTTATAATGCATTTATGGAACTGGGTTTCAAGGTTTGGAGATAATGTATTTTGTAATATATTTTTCAACCAATTTTCAATATTTTCAAGTTTCAAAGATCTGTCGATCTACACTAATTTTGAAGCTTTAAAGTTTATAAATAAAACTGAAAATATATTTTTAGGCTATCACAAAG
Organism: Amborella trichopoda; assembly: GCF_054954075.1. Classification (NCBI taxonomy): domain Eukaryota; kingdom Viridiplantae; phylum Streptophyta; class Magnoliopsida; order Amborellales; family Amborellaceae; genus Amborella; species Amborella trichopoda. The sequence continues at coordinate 6,370,205 of NC_142348.1, forward strand.
ATTTTCAGTATTGAAACCACATTTCTCAACACTATTCAAATAGTGTTTAATTTGGTTGTTTAGAGCCTAGGCTCTATACAAAAGGCACCCCAATAAGTAAAGCCTCGTTTTATAACTCATCAAAAATTACACTTCAAGTATCAAAAAAATTTTACATTGATCGGGGTTGGGTTCTTGAGATTCTTGAAGCTCATCAAATCTTCGTAGTGAATTTGGTTAGGTTTTCTTTTACTCTACGACATTAGTTTCTCTGTGAGGAGAACTCTGCATTTCTTGGTTGTAACTATTACATCCGGCTTGGGTTTGATGGTTGGAGAAGTTAGTTTTTAGGGTTATGAGGATTGAGTTTGAAATGGATAGCAGGAAAGCAAGGTGGACGATCTCTCAGAAGTTTCTTTTTAGCCATTGAAGTTTCAACAAGAATGGCCGTCGGAGTCTCTGTATCCCATCTCCGTGGCTCCAATAGTTTATCCGTTCATTGTTTCTTCGGGACGGACCTTTGAGAGGAGATGCATCGAGGCTTACAAGGAAATGGGAGCCATGGCCATGATCTCCACCCAATTAGACATTTCAGCCCTAATCCCTAATCTTGCCCTCAAAATTGCCCTTTCCAACTGGTGTGATGAATGGGGCTTGAAGAAGCCTAGTACCCCTGATCCCAAAAAGTGCCAAGATGGGGTAGAGGGTAATTCGACGAATCAACAAAATAGACATCCAAACATATTACCAACATAATAAAATAAGCTGAGAATGTTTTCCAATTGAGGTGGAAAAAACTCGTATGTTTTTCGTCGTGAATATTTTTTTCTTTGACATCCAAATTGGCCTTAAAAAGCTCTAAAATATGATTATTGTAATAAATTATTTAGACCATCCATTTCACCCTAAAAACAAGTGTTTATAGATCCGCAAGATCCGTACAATTTTTTGGGTTTTAAATTTCATTGTCAATATTGAAAATTGATTTTAGAGTGAAGATTTCTATTGCCGAAAGTGTACTTTGGATTTAAGATGAGGGTTTATTTTGTTTTCAAAAAGCTTAGGCTTTATAGAAACCTCATCTTTTATTTTATAATGCAATTTTGGGAAAACGTGCTTTTTGTGGTCTTTGTCTTTTCTTTTTCCTTCAATTAATGTTTTCATTTATTATATTGATTCAATTAATTTTTCCATTTATTCTATTGACTTTTTACAAACGTTGTTTATTCCTAACCAGAACTTGCCAAATTAGAAAATGAAAGGTCGAACATATAAAGGATAAGGTTTCTTCGAAATTTTCTTTGAATCTCGCATAATTAACCAAAACAAAAGGGAAGGCTTTCTATATGACCCATCCACATATATGCCATATGTGATCCCTAGTCTCAGCCATCAGATCTAGATAGATGGCTAAGATGGGTTGAGTAACAATGTCACAAATTAGCTTTGAACCGTCAGATCATGATCGGATGGCTCAGAAATTTTTATTTTTTATTTTTATTCTATAAATCGTTTTAAAGCAAAATTTGAGTTATGTATGGATCTAACAAGGATACACACGATAAAAATAATCATAAAATACTTTTTATGATGAAAATTTACCAAAATACCCCAAAAAATAATAGAGGCATTTTGGTTATTTATTTTTTATTTTTCCAAAATTTGCCCTAATTTTGTGATGGGACTGCAAAAATTTCATCCAAAAATATTTTGTAAAAAAATGAATAAAACAATATTTGGCATGACATTGGGTTTGAACAATCATAGCCATTCGATTCATAGATCGAACTGTTAAAAAGTGAGGCCACATATAACTGGGGCCACAAAACATTTCTCAAAAAGAAAACACTTGCCCCGCCATCCAAATCAACGGCCTATTCGATTTTTATCTTTGCATAATCGACGGTTTCAAATTAAATACACAAGAGTACATGTATCTATAAATCCCATCACCATTCCCCATCATTCGCCTAACATCGAATAGAAAAGCTGAGCAACCAGTTTTCGGTTCTAATACGAGCCTTCATTTATGTACAACATCAGCCTCATCTATTACCCCAAACCCCCTCCCCTTCCCTTTTAAAAGCGAACCCCTCTTTGCTCCCTTCTACCAAAAACGAATCACAAGAAAAACAGAAAACCCGAGTTCTCGGGCACAATCGCCAGAGAAATTCATAAACCGAATTCCTCTCTCTTAAACTGGAGACCAACACCATAATCTTTATGTGAAAACGAGTCTCTCTCTCCCTCTCTTTTTGAAAAATGGATAAAGTGCCCATTGCTTCTGAAAAGGATTGACCTTAACTCTCTGCATATTCCTATATAAGATTTGCATAGTTGATGACCTGTGTTTCAAAATGAAATGGGAAGACTGAAATTCTAACAGAACTTTGATGCATATGCTACAGCGTGCATTCCTTGTTGGTGATTACACATACATATCTCCTGTTTCTTCTAATGCCTTGCCATATTTGTTCTTAAGCATGTGCTCAGCATGGTACATGAGACTGCAGAAGAAAGGTTGATACAGCATGCTTGAAGCCTCTGGTTTAATGCCCAATCTCGGCATCAATTCATATGAAAACTCACCGTATTTTTCTTCTTATTAAGTACAAAAATAATTTAGAATCCTCTCCACTGCTAGCCCTAATGGAAATATACATTTCGAGCTCCATTTTCACAGTTCTTCCTTCTTTAGTTTCAGTATTCCTAGAGCCATTCTCCCTTTTTATCATGCAATGTGTTGCCATTTTTTCGGTACTTTTTCCTTTTCTGAAAATTTGTTAAAATTTGGTTGGTCCAGGCTATGTGATTCCACAGCAAAGTTTCATCAGCTACCTTGCATGGAAAGAGGAAACTGAAGTTAGGGTATGCGCTCTCTCTCTAACCCAACTCTTTCTCTCACTCTATAGCCTCTCTTTCTCTCTCTCGTGTGAAAATTTTAAAAAATAATTCTATGTAACCGAATTGCTTCTGTGATTGTAGAACAATTGACGTATTTGTAGTTATTTTTCTTTACCAACCTACCTAAGTAAAGAGAAGTTCATATTCTTGGGATTTTAGAAGAACCATGCCTGCAATAAATGCCGAGCTAGATAGGGCTGGTATCGCATCCCATTCAAGAGAGGTTGAGGATCTTGATGTTGCCCCTCATCTTATACTTGTTGGCCACCAAGTCTGAGAGGTAAGGAGTCAGCGAAAACAGGCTGCAATTCACTATCAAGATATCAACATCTTGAGGCTTGATCCCCATGCGCATCACAGCAGAGAAGATAATAAGCTCAGCCTCAGCTCGAGCATCATCTATGGTCGGGTCTGGCGGTATGTAATGGAGAGCGGGAGACACGCAGGTCCTTTCCCCCAAACCAGAGCGCTCCAGAATTTGAACCTGAAATTCTACACTTTTCTGGATCAAAGTCTAACATGCTCTATAAAGAGAGTGCTTGGTACTCTGCCAGGGTCTGGTAGGTTACAACATGTGTAATCAACCAAGTAAATGGGGCGAGGCTTGGAGATAAAGTAGAGACTCGCCATGAAACGATGAAGAGAGAGGAACACAGTATTTGGACGACGCCTAAGTGGAGAGAGTGGCACTGGCGAAGGATCTCTTCCGGACGCATGCGTAAAAGCTGAACAGCAGCTGTTGCCATTATAGGGACTAAGAGAAAGGTGAGAAGGTGGTTTACAAGGTACTGGTAACCAAGTTTCACATATTTTAGCATCTGGAAATTAGGCATGTTTTGAGAGGTTTGCATCCCTTTGTGTTTGTGGGATTCTCCCTGGTTTTTTGGGCGATTATGCTGGAGAAGTCTGGTTTTTCTTTATAAGTAGGCAAAGGGGGCTTGGGTTTCAAAGGGGGAGGGGGTTATTAGGCAGATGTGGGACATAAATGAAGGCAGGTGGGGGTTTTTGGAAGAATACGATGGGAAATGATGATGAGATTTATTGATTCACATGTTGTTGTGTGAAAACCGTCGATTATGCAAAGATAAAAATCGAAGGTTAGCAGAATGATGATGTGATTTATAGAGACACATATTGTTGTGTATCTACTTTGTAAACCGTCGATGACACAGATAAAAATCCAATAGGCTGTTGATTTAGATAGCCCGTCAAGGATTTGTTTTTTTTTTGTTTGTTAATTTTAGGAGATACAAAAAAAAAAAAGGGCAAATTGGTAAGAAATTTGTTTTAGAAACCTTGTCCCTTATATATTCAACTCAAGCGACCTGTCATTTTCTAATCTGGCAAGTGGAAAAAAATTTCTGGTTAGGAATAAAGAACGTTTTTAAAAAAGTCAATTGAATATATGAAAAAGATTAATTGAAGGAAAAAGAAAAGACAGATAACACTAAAAAAGGATGTTTTTCCACCATAAATGTATTATAAATTAAGGGATGAGGTTTCTCTAAGCCCTAGGCTCCATGAAAACAAAATAAAGCCTCATTTCAAATCGTAGTCCAAAATGCACTTTCGGCAATAGAAATCTCTATGATGGCTCTAAAATCATTTTGCAAATATTGAAATTTGAAACTCAAAAAATAGTATAGATCTTGCGGATCTATTAACACTTATTTTAAGGGTAAAATAGACAGTCTAGATAATTTGTCATAATAATCATAATTTTAGATTTGAAATCCTATATTTTTTTACAACCATAAAGTTCAAGCCAAGATGATCGATATAAAAAGTTTTAATACTTGAATTGTAATTTTTGATGAATTATAAAGTAAGGCTCTATTTATTTTGATATAGCTATAGCCCTATCAAAAGGGAAAAAATGAAAAAAGAAAAGACAAAAAACACAAAAAACATATTTTCCCATAAATGCATTATAAAATGAGAAAATGACCTTTACCCCCCTTTGGGTTCATTAAAGTCCCTTGTACCCTCTTATTTTAAAGTTTTGGGACCGTTAACCCCCTAATTGTGATTTTTTTTTTTTTTTACAAATTCAATATTTTTATTTTACAAAATCTTCCTTTCTTTTTCTCTTCCATTGCCTAAAATCAATCTTACCTCCGTGGATCCCACTCTATAAATTTAGACATGAAAAAAAATGAATTTTTCTTTAACATTATGACTTATTTTATAATTATATTAATTTCATTTGAACTTGAAAATGATTAATTATAATAATTATAAATTATTGTCATCAATAAAATTTATATATCAAGTCACAAAAAAAAATGGATGGCTAATGTATGGGTTTGACATTTTGTAAAGCAAAAAATCTAAATTCATAAAAAAAATAAAAAAAAATATAATTAAAAAGCTACTCCCAAAATTTAAAACAGAGTGCAAATGATTTTTGTTAACCCAGGAGTAATAGGAATGAAAGTTTCATGGAGGGGTACAAAGAATAAAAATGCCCCTGGTTTTCAGACATTACCGTCCATATTCTACGGCTTTGAAAATTTAATTACGAAATAGGCCTCCCGATTTGGGGTAGCCTAAAGCTTGTGAAATACGCGATTTGGATACCCTCAACAACTATTTGAGGGTTGGTATCTAGACGCTTAACATGTGGACAAGGACTTTGAATGGTTCTGATTGAACCAATCTCATCCAACCCCTAAAAATAAATTACGTATTTTATTTTAAATTTTTTAGTTTTGTAACGAGGATCAAATAAAAATAATAAAAAATATTTGTAATAAAAAATATTGATTCAAATAAATTTAGGTGTATTTTGGTTATTGTTTTTGCAAAATAATTTTTATTTAATTTTTTTATGAAAATAAATCTACACCCTAAAATTCAGGTAAATATTTTATTTAAATAAAAATAAAAACTAAATGTTTTGGCAGTTAGACGGAGCCTTATCAATTGAAGCCGCTAGATGGGGCAACCATCCTTTCTACTGAAATCATGGAATTCTCTCTCTCTTCCCGGACAATAAAAAGGAATCAAGCTACATAAGTAAGAAAAAAAAAAAAAAAAAAAACTCTTTGCTTTTCACCGGAATCAGTGTCACATGTACCAATGTCGGATCCGTGAGTCGGGGGATTGGTTTAGAGAATCGACTGAAACGGCAAATTTTGTCCTAAAAGTTTTTCAAAAAATCATTATAAATCTCAAAAAATAGTGTTGTTTTAGTTTATAAAAGAAATTAGCAGTGATGTATTATGTACTATCATTACTTTCTAAAAATAGATAAGTACTGAGACATTGTTTTTCTTTTGGATATCTGAATAATAATTAATATTGTACTATAAATATGAGTAATGACACTATGAGACCCTCCCACACCAATATGGGTAGGACCCCAAAAGATCACCATTAAATTTGACGCGGATCTCTAGAAAACTTATGGACTTGGGTGAATGAGTTTATTGATAACTTTTCTAGAGATCTGTATCAAAATTTAACAGTGATATTTTGAAGTCCTACTCACATGGGTGCAGGAGGGTCTCATGGTATCACTACTCTTATAATATTGCATCAAAATAATTAAAAAATATTAGAAAGCACTTTCAGATTACAAAAAATAATTCCGCCATATAAAGTGAAATTAGTATCACATCAAAGTATCAAACATTTATTAATCTCTTTACTCATCCAATACTTCCCGTACAAAATCTATGCTTCTCCTACCATCCAACTGTCCAATTTTGATCAAAAGATCCACTCATCGTTTGATTTTGGATCCGACGTCTCAAAGTATTGTATTTTTATTTTTTTTATACAAATTGTATGAATATAAAATTTGATACGTGTCATCTTCTCATTGGGGCACACCTATAAAAAAAATATCAAAAATAATTTTTTGATGAAATATATTGACCAAAATATCTTTTGAAACTTTTAAGGGTATTTTGGTCATTTTATTTATTGAAAATATTTTTTTTATATTTTTCGTTAGTGCGAGTTTAATAGAGGATTGGATGTACAAAATTTGGTGTCAAAATAATTTATAGAAAAAAATTAAAAATAAAATAGTATAAAAATGTGACATTGTGTTTGAGACAATCTTAGCCCTCCATTTAGAATGAACGGTTGGATAAAGGGATGTATATAAGTTTTATATTGTAGGGGAACTATAGAAAGCTTGCCCGTAATATTATATACTGAAATTGAAGTGTTGTTTTGTATTTTGTAATGGAAAAAGCTAGCATAGGCTCGCTAGCTCATAGTTACATATGAGCCCAACGGCTCAGATTCAATCTGGGACGATCTGATAGTCACGACTTTATTTCGTATTTTAATTTAAATTTTTTTTCTACAAATTTAAATCACATGAAATTTTAGGTGTCTATTCTTTTCATCAATGCACACCTAATAAAAATATTTAATAAATAATCTATAGTAAATAAATTGATCAAAATACCCCTGATATTTTTGGGGGTATTTTGATCAATTTATTTATTGAAACTTATTTGTTTGATATATTTGTTAGATTCTATTATTTTTTAAGAACACATGCACAAAATTTCAAGTGATTTGGATATGTAGAAAAAAAAATTCAAATTCAAATACGAAACAGAGTTGTAGCCGTTAGATCGTTCCAGATTGAATACAAGCCATTGGGCTCATATGTAGTTGTGAGCTAATAGGTCTACTCCAGCTTTTTCCATTTGTAATTCTTTTACTATACAAATAAGAAGAAATCTAAAAAGTCTTATGATATCATCTAATTTAAAACATCTTATTTACAACTATAAGACAAACTAATACATTACATAATTTATAATGCAAATAAATGAACAGTCGGTTATCAATGCATAACTATTAATTATAATATATAATAAACATGATAAAAAATAATTAAAAATGCTTCCATATGACATGATTGAAGAAAAAAATAAAACCTCTTATGAATTTTAATGCTATGACATTTAAAAAATTAAAAAAATAACTTTACACTAAAAACTGAAAGATAAAAATATAAAATTCAAAAAAAAAAAAAAAAAAAAAACCTCTAGGCAACATTTTTGGCAAAATTTCGAACCTTGCTTAAATGGATTCTAAAATTTCAAATTAAAAAGAAAAACTCCTAAATAATAATTTTAGCTCGAAAAGTTGCTATATAATATGATCCTACAAAAACATAATTGGCAAATTTTCATATAAAATAATTATTAAAATAATTTTTTTATTATAATATTATTATTATTGGCCTAAAAGAGCTTACTCCTCCAAGATAGCATTGTGCAGAAGCATTTAATTTAAGGTGTTAAGGCTTAGACATAGGTACTGGGACGTATAGATGCGACGGCAAGAGGAATTGATCTCACGTCGTAGATTTTGAGGAGAATATAAGTATAAAAGGTCGTGAACCATTATGATCTTCCTGCGTGAGAAGCATGGAGCTCTAAGCCTGATTACCTGATCAATGATGAATCTCCAATTTTTCAAACACAGGACCCTATACCAAGAAACTTCTAAAGGCCTCATCCACCTGATCAATGATGAGTCTCCGATTTTTCAAACACAAAACACTGTACCAAGCAACTTCTAAAGGCCCCATCCACCGATTTTTCAAGCACATGATCCTATACCACCAACTACCTAAGAATGCTCAGAGAACATGCAAAGAAATTCTAAAGGCCTCATCCTCTCTCTGGCCTCAACCCGACCTCGACTTCTCACCATCAATACAATCACATTACATGCTCCAAGACCCTATGCCACCAATTACCTGATACAAGCTCCAAGACACTATACCACCAATTACCTGATCAATGATGAGTTTCCGATTTTTCAAACATAAGACCCTATACCAAGCAACTTTTAAACCCCTCATCCACCTGATCAATGATGAGTCTCCGATTTTTCAAACACTAGACTATATACCAAGCAACTTCTAAAGGCCTCATCCACCAATTTTTCAAACACATGACCCTATACCACCAACTACCTAAGAATGCTCAGAGACCATGTAAAGCAACTTCTAAAGGCCTCATGCTCTCTCTGGCTTCAACCCAACCTCGACTTCTCACCATCAATACAATCACATTACAAGCTGGGGTTGGAGCGACGCAACCTGCTCTGAGGACAACAATCACATTACAAGCTGGGGTTGGAGCGACACAACCGGCTCTGAGGAGAGAATCGACAACATGGCAGCAAGACAACATGGCAGCAAACCAGTAGGTTTCAATGCATAATCAGTGACCAAATAGTGTTGATAAATAGGGCAAAAGAAAATGGGCAGGGAGAAGCCAAAGTGAGGAAAGTCAAGTAAACGTAAACGACAAGAGTGGAAAAGTAGGGAAAACCAAGAAAGGCTAATGGAAAAATTCGTCACAGACACCTTCCAAAGAAACTGTATAAGGCCACAATTATAAGGAATCAAACATAACAACTTTCACATCAGAGCTTTTGAAGACCCATAACTAGGCCAGCTCCATCTTAGGTATTAACCTAAAGGAACCAAATATAGAGAATATTTGGGCCCTTGAGAAAACCCCTAAGACCCCATAAGGATCCAGAACATAGGAACAATATGTCCCTCAAAATCTAAGATATCAAAACAATCGTATATCCTACAATAATAGGCAGTATTAAAAGATGAGTAACTCAATGAAAATCCTTTTTTTTTTTTTCTTAAAACCTGAAACATCCTTATAAAGAGCAATCGATGATACTAAAGATTTAGATAGCTAGGAATTCAATGTTAGATTTGAATTTGCGTAAGCATTTTGTTGCTTTTTTTATGAATTAAGAAGTTTGATTAATTTCATATTTATGTTTTGACAAAAAATTATCCATTATTACTTTAAGGACACTAAGTAAGCCCATAAAATTATTGTTCAATGACTTTGATGCATCTATACAATAACTGCAAATCATAATCCTATATTCTGTCATTTTTACATATCATATTTTTTCACTCTGTTTTTTTTGAGCCATCCAAAATATTTATGATTATATAAGTTGCCTTATTTTTGGGCTATTCTTATTTTTTACCCGACTTTTTCTTCCGACTTTCTAAAATAAAATCGATTTATTACCGATATTTTGGTTTACCGATATATTATTATTCACCAACTTGCTAACTATGGGTGGATGTGGGCACCTGCGCCTACACTTTTAGAAATGCATACAACAATGGAATGTCTTACATTGTGTCTCTTTTTTGGACACATTTCATTTTTGGAATTTGGTGTTTCTTTGTTTATAAAATGCTATTCTTCAACAAATAGTATTTTATTTTGAAAATATTTTATAGTAAAACTGGATTATAAATAAATATAAAAATTATTTTTATTTTCTATTGATGGTGCAAGTGATGCGATCATAAGATCTTGAATAATTACATTAGAACCCAATACAATAGCCATGAGGGTATTACATTTTGATTTAATAAAATACTCAATAGTTTTTAGCCTTTCTCCATGTGACATAACCTTCCATTGGACTAAAAAAAAACTTTGATGAAATTCTACTCATAAAGTGACATTTTTTAGATTAGTTTAATTTAATTTTACTGTGACGCTTTACTATTGTTATGGAATGTTGAATATGTAAATGTTGATGTGAACAACACATAAATTTCAATATATATGTATATATAGACATGTGCATATACGTAGATACTCATATATTAGAGGGACAAACTCTATCCATATAGAATTTGTCATTAAGGACATAGTGACGAGAGAGAAAGAAATTGACATGACATATAGGTGATTCGGCAACGGTGTCTATGTCCACAGAGGGTAAACCAGTATCTCATTCATAGGAATTACTCTCGTTTACTAGATATTATAGAATTATAATGTTTGTTACTTTGGAATCCTAAAAATAAGAAACTCAATATTTTATTGAACACAAGATAGGAAACTCAATATCTGGCTGCTACAACTATCAACAATCCATACGACTTCTTTTTTATCTTCATATTTTTGACACTGTATTTCTATGTAGCATATCCTACAACATCCAATCTTACGAAAAATATAGGATATTATACCTACCTATCCATATACATTACCAATCATATATACTTTCTGTAAAAAGCATATCCACAATATACACTATTTATAATTGCTGGAGCTTGACAACCTCCGGGATATGCACAGGGTATTGGTCGATGCAATCTGCCCATGGCCCGTCTGTCCCCACTTTGATGCTTCTGTTGCACTTCCAAACCGCACTATTGCATTTAAACCCACTCCCAAACGCAATTTGCCAAACCCTGTCTCCCTTTTTCATCCTGCCTTTAGCCTCAATGTAATTCATCTCATACCACAAACTACTCGATGATGTGTTCCCAAACCTGTGAAGTGTCATCCTCGATGCCTCAACATGTTCAGGAGGCAACTGCAAATTCTTTTCCAGTTCATCGATCACTGCTCTCCCTCCAGCGTGTACGCAAAAATGCTCAAAAGCTTGTTTAAAATCAGGAATATAAGGCTTCAACTTTAGGTTAAATATCTTTCGACCAATTAGAGAGAGAAGGAAGAGAAGTTGTTCAGATGCTGGCAAAACGAGGGGTCCCATAGTCGTGATATTCGATTTGAGGGCTTCACCTGCAATAACCATGAGATCTTTGGAGAGAGACATGCCGACATTTTGTTGGAGATCCTCCTCCTGCGAAATACAGCGGTAGGCGCGATCATCAGCGCCACAGTGGGTGCGCACAACATGCACCAAACGGTACTTTGCACGACAGCTCTCGTAGCGGTGGTTAGAGAGCAGGAGAGCTACACCCCCCATCCGAAAGAGACAGTTTGGGAGGAGCATGGACCGCTGGTTGCCGTTGTACCAGTTGGTGGTGAAGATCTCCGTGCTCACCACCATTGCATACGCATTTGCATGCACCTAAATAAACACCGTCATGGTTTTAAAAATCTGTTATAACGGCCTGCGCCATCAAGGGCAGGGATAGGAATTTTAAGTAATCTAGCCCAAAGAAAAAATAATCTATGTAATAACTAAATTGCTTTTGTGGTTGTAGGAGTTGTTCGGTTTATGTAGCATTTAAAGGCCCTATGAGTGCTTGTAAAATGAAATAATATAGTGGAACATGAACTCAGTGGGAGTGTGGTCCTTCGTGGACCATACTAAGCAAACGATATTTGCTGATACCGGACTGTACTTGATGATCTAGGCCAATCGGTTGGAAAACCCAAGGTATCTGGACATAGAGAACAAATCGAGAAGGGTTCTGGGTTATCCCTTGATGAGGTCGGAGCTTATGCCTTGATGAATGAGCCGACAGACTGTGTGACCCTTGTGTGCGATGGTGGGCCTACAAAGATAGGGGCCAAAACCCCATCCATGATCCATCACACGGCATGCATATTGATAGATCGTTCGGGAAAGCCAGATATCCACCTTTTAGGGTGAAGCGTATGTATGTGTGATAAATACCCCTATGTGTCTTAGAACTGTGGTCGCATAAGGTCTTGGTGACCTTGACTCGTCTCTAGGGAAGGACTTGATATACACAGACTGGAATTGCGACCCCTTGACTCATCGACTAGACTTCAGTGACCCGCTAATGAGCCCTTGCTTGGACTGTGGGTCATGGGAAACACTGGGTTGATCTGATAAAGCAAGTGTGGTTCGTAGTCCATAGTTGAAGGTGGAGTACCCCATGATTGTTAATTCAATTCCTAAACCATATGGATTTATTTTCCATCATATTAATTTACTTATGATTGTTTTATGATAAAAATTGCTTTAAAAATATTATTTGAGTTTTTATGAGTCTTTTGATCTTTTATTTATAATTTTTAGACTTATAAAAATAAAGTTATTGATTTTACAAAAATATAAAATTCAAATAATATTTTAGAAATTAATTTGTTAAATATCATGAGGGCTCATAGTGCACATGGGCCCACCATGTACCATGTAGGTGGGGCCCACACGTGCCACACATAGGTGGTACACCCCACCTCTTGGTTGTTTGCTTTGTTGTCAAGTTATTCAAATTTAGAAAAGGTATCTTGTGGTATGTGATCTAATATTAGATATGGGAAAGATTGACCACATTTTATCCTAAATATTGAAAGCATATCTTGACTTGACATATCTTTGAATAGTATGAGAAAAAATATGCTATTTTATGGAATGAATAATATTTAAATAAGATTCAATTTGTTTAAATATATTGATGGGAAAATGGTTTAAGGAAATAGGGATAATGGTTCATTACCTTCCATAATGTTGATGGCCCATCTATAGAATGGATGGCTCAGATCTCTCACTCCACAAGTCACCTTGATCAATGGTCCATCACCTTCCATAATGTTGATGACCCATCTATGGAATGGATGGCTCAGATCTCTCACCCCACAAGTCACCTTGATCAACAGTCCATATTCAATATCAAGAAAGAGGCAAACTATGAGAAACCCTAAACCTAATTTTTCTCTATAAATAGGAGTGCACTCTCTCCCTATTCTCTATAATTTTCTCTCTCCTATGGGTCTCTGTCTTCAACTTTCTCTCTTTAACCCTCTCTCTCCTAAGCGTCTAGAGGGGCACGACCCAACCCTAGGTCTCTCACTTTCTCTATCATACTTTAACGCCCCAACCTTAGGTCTCCCACTTTCTCTATCATGCTTAAAAAATATTAAGAGTTGGAAAATTAGGGGTAAGCCAAGAAAATTTTGGGGGTTAGAGTTTGTAGAGATTTAAGGGTGAATACTCAGTTTGACCGAAATTTGCTTTCTTGGTTCGAGATTGAAGCTAAACTATTGATACCGCACCATCGGATGTTAGTGACTCGGTGTGGGGTGTAATAAGCCTGGTTGAGGTAATCTCCAACACTCTTTTTTTATTTTTTTTGTTTCTTGCTATATTTAATTATATTGGTTTTATATTCCTAAGCATAAAAATTGTGGATATTTTTTTTTGTCTAAAGAAAATTGGTTTAATGACATCAAGGTTTTTAAGATCTTAAATTTGTCAGTTTTATTTTCTTTAAAGCAAGATTTATTGTAATAAGACTACTTGTAAGTAATCTTTGCCAAAAGAAAAGAAAAAGAAAGGAAAATGGGTGACAAGAAGAAATAAAAAATGGGTGAAACTCTTTCCGGAGTTTCAAGAACATTGTCGTATGTGCAGTTATTTTTCTTTACTAACCTACCCTAAGTAAAGAGAAGTTCATATTATGGGGATTTTAGAAGAACCATGCCTGCAATAAATGACGAGCTAGATCGACAGCTAAGGGGTTGGCACTGCATCCCATCCCAGAGAGGTTGAAACTCTTGATGTTGCTCATCATCTTAAACTTCTTGATCACCATGTCTGAGAGGGAAGGAGTCGGCGAAAACACAGTGCAATTCACTATCAAGATATCAACTTCTTCAGGCTTGATCCCCGTGCGTTTAAATAATGCGTCGACGGCAGAGAAGATAACGAGCTCAACATCAGCTCGAGCATCAGCCATGGTCGGGTCTGGCGGTATATAGAAAAGAGAGGGAGTCACGCAGGTCCTTTCTCCCAAACCAGACCGCTCCAGTATTCGAACCTGAAATTTTACACTTTCTGGATCAAAGCAAGGCGAGAGGCTTATGTGCTCTAAAAAGAGAGAGCGTGGTACTCTGCAACTGTCTGGTGGCTTATAACATGTGTAATCAACCAAGTAAATGGGGCGTGGCTTGGAGATAAAGTAGAGACTGGCCATGAAAACAATGAAGAGAGACAAACAAAGTATTTGGACGAGGTCTAAGCGGAGAGAGTCGCACTGGCGAAGGATCTCCTCCGGACCCAATCGGAAAAGCTCAATGGCAGCGGCTGCCATTATAGGGACTAAGAGAAAGGTGAGAAGGTGGTTTACAATGTACTGGTAGCCAAGTTTCACATATTTGTGACTAACTGAGCTCTGGGAATTAGGCATGTTTTGAGAGGCTGGCATGGCCGATTTCCCTTTGGGTTTGTGGGATTCCCTCTGATTTTTCTGGCGATTGTGCTAGCGAACTCTGGCTTTCCGATGTTTATATGAGTCGTTTATGGTATGAGGGGGAAATCGAGGTTGGGATTTAAAGAGGGAGAGTTTTGGAGAGGGAGAGTTTTGGAGAGGGGTGGTGTGATGAATGGGGCAGATGGGGCCATAAATGAAGGCTTGTATCAGCACCCAAAACTGGTAGCTCATTTTGAGTTTTGTTCTTTTCGTTATTCCCATACATAGCATCATTCAGCTCCACTTTTAAAAAATACGGTGTAAAAAGATTTGGCTTATTGCTTACAAAAAGCGTTTCTTGTTGAAAGCTCTATATCTTTTTTCTTTTTTTTTTTAATTTCTATATTATCTGACCTAAAAAATCATGTTATATTTACTTTTCCAAATACGGTTCAAAAGAATTTATTTTTTATTTCTTGCATAAAAAAATTTATTTTTTAAAGTTGTATATCATTTTTCGTTTTTTGAAATTTCTATATTTATCTAACCAAAAGAGTCGTGTTGTTTTTTCTCAAATAATAGATTCCTTGCAAAATAATTTGTTTCCCCAGATATTAGGATTATCCCTGGCTCTTCTAGGGTTTATCTCGTGCAAGACAAACTTTGTCCCAATTATTCTTCTTCAAAGTTGTGCTTTCGTACTAAAGGTGCGGTATTTTTTAAAAAAACTAAATAAATAAAGGTATGCTTTTTGCATTAATATGTTTGCATATTTCAGTAGCTATTGTGGAAAACAACTGTCAAATTCAGATTTTTTTTATTTTGTTTTTAATTTAGATTGTTGAAGTATTGAACTTTTTTTTTTTTTTTTTCTGATTTTTGGAAAGTAATAATAAATTAGGATTTTTCCACATCTTCTCTAATAAATTGATCGAAACATAAAAGATGCTCCACATCAAACCCTCTTGATAATTGATTCCTCCTTCCATACAAGGGATGATTTTGCCAAATGTTTAAAGTGCCATTTTTTTTCTCTTCAATTGGTCACAAGTTTAGCCGCGGTTCCACGTCAAAAAGCACCCCTAAGTTGGTTTTACAAGGTGGCCGCCCTAGACGATAGCAGCAAACATGGTTAGCAAAAGTTCAATGTACCATTACCATATTTGGCATGCTAACCTAACCAGGGATTCTAAAGCGAAACTCTCTTCTTTCGTTATTTCAAAATCTTTTCAACTTCTTATAATCCTCTTCCAATCCCTATTTATAATAAAGACTTTACTTATAGGGAAAATATCCTATTATCTCATATTTTTAACTTCTATATCTCATCAGATCCAATAATTAAAAATCCTTCTAGTAAGCAAAAGGACTCCATCTTTTCTATCTTTCAACCCCTTAAATCTTTTTGACCATATATTATTGACATCAACAACTTATGAAATGACTCTCTCTAAAACTCCATCTCTCTCTCACATCATCGTCTCTCTCTTTTAAAACTCCATCTCTCTCTAAAACCTAAAATCCATCTCCCTCACATCATCGTCTCTCTCTCTCAAAATTTCATCTCTCTCCCTAAAACTCAAACTCCATCTTTCTCTCTTTCTAAAACTCCCCTCTCTCTAAAACCCAAACTCCATATATTTCTCTTTCTAAAACTCCATCTCTCTCTCACACATAAGAAGGTGTGCTCGTGGTCGAGCTCAAGCTCAATCCCTTGGCTGGTAAACTCACTGAAAAGCGAAGAGTGAGAGAGATGGAGTTTGAATAGGGTGTCATTTTAGTATTTGTTTGAGTCAAAACTTTATGGTCAAAGGGGTCCATGGGTTTGTAAGATAGAAAAGAAAGAAACATTTTGCTTACAAGTAATATTTTCAATTCTTGGGTTTCATGAGATATGGAAGTTAAAAATATGGGATAAAGAGATATTTTCCCTTACTTATAATCCATGAAGTCCTAATTCTAATTGAACTACAAGTCCTAATTAAAAAAAATTATAATCTATAATAACATTTTTACCCCTAATAACACAAATAATTTTATAAGTATTCTAGCTATTTTTTTAAATAACTATCAAAATTCTGTAAATATAAAAAAAAAATCATAGAACCCTAAAAAAAATAGAAATACTAAAGAAAAAGGAAAAATTTAGGTGCGAACCATATTGGGAGAGGTCATTTACAAAATGAGATCATATTTATCCCAAATTACAAGAGGCACCCCCCATCATATAGGGTGAGGCACCCCCCTATTATAGAGTTTAGTAAAACAGTTGTCCGGTGTTCGAAATACCCGACAGGTGCCGGGGGCTATTATGTTATTGATGGCCCTCTCTCTTGTTTTCTCTCTCTAACTTCCACTACTTCTGTCTTTCTCCTCTCTCTATCTGCAACTCTCTCTCTCCAAATCTTGGGATCGTAGGGTAACTTTTGCTCTCATTAGTAACTTTCAGTGATTCTCTCTCCCTCTATCTGTCTCTCTCATTATCGCTCCCCTACATTCTTGTTGGGAATTTGTGGAAGCATCGATATAATAATTTGATCGAAAATATCAAAATGATAGGGGTGAAGAAGTGGCAATATCGACTCAATAATATTTCACTATTTCATATAAATAAATTTGATAACAAAGAAATGTTATGGTCTTTAGGGACCATAATCTTCTTTTCTAACTTTCTTTTTCATAAAACCAAACCCCCTGGATTGATTTTTGGTATTAGCATCACCCGTTTTTATAGGTATTTTTACCGCCATACTACTTGGTTCTTGATGGTCTTCTATTCGTCTGCCACAAAGTAACAATGTACACACAATATTTGTGCATGATTTCCTTTGATTGGTGGAGTGACGTAAAATGGCGAAGGACCGTGGGATAGTTCTAGAAAGGGAATGAGAGGCGGTGAAGGGATGAGGCACTGACAAATTACTCTTTCAACATCCCCTCTTAATTTGTCACTCATTAAATCTCGGAACTCGATGAATTTCTCAGTTGAAATTGTCATAGTGAAAATATCTGCAAGCTGGTTATTTGTGTTGATAAATTTTGGCTCGACTTCTCCTTTTTCAGTCAGCTCCCTGATAAAATGATGTCGTATTTCTATATGCTTCGATCGACTGTGAAATACTAGATTTTTTGTCATTGAAATGGCTGACATGTTGTCGTTGAAAATAGCTATAGGGGTATTCTGCTTTTGCGGCAAGTTTGATAAAATTCTTTTGAGCCACACAGCTTCACATGCTGCACTTATTGCTGAGATGTATTCTACCTCTGCTGACGATAGAGCTATAGTATTTTGCTTTGTACCTAGGCAAAATATATAGCCGGAAGTGATTTTTCGATCATCAATAGAACATGCCCAATCACTATCAGAAAATCCAACAAGATTAGTATTATTTTCATAAATATATTTGATACCGTGTTTCTTTATTCTTTGGATATATCTAAATATCCTTTTTGCTGCTGCAAAATGCAATTTTCTTGGTTCATTCATGAACCTGGAACAAATACTGACTGCATGCATAATATCTAGCACTGTATTAGTCAAATAAATTAAAGATCCCACCAAGCTTTGATAAATCGATTCATCAATTTTTTCTGCATCATCATATTTTGACAATTTTTCATTCACTGCCATTGGAGTACTCACTGGCTTGCAATTTGACATTCTGAATCTTTTCAAGAGATCTTCAACATATTTTTCTTGAGAAATAAATATTTCTCCATCTGACTGTTTTATTTGGATTCCAAGAAAATATTTCATAATTTTCAAAGCAGTCATTTCATATTCTTTCATCATAGATTTTTTAAATTCTTCGATCATTCTTTGTCCGTACCAGTATAAATCAAATCATCCACATAAAGGCATATAATTTGGAAGGAATTTCCACTTCCCTTTTTCACATAAAGTGAAGGTTCACTTGGGCTCCTTTCAAATCCATTTTTTTGAAAATATTTATCAATTTGTCTATTCCAACCTCTTGGATCTTGTTTTAATCCATATAACGTCTTTTTCAGTTTATAAACTTTTTCTTCATTTCCTTTTTCAATAAAACCCAATGGTTGTTCAACATAAACTTCTTCTTCAAGTTCTCCATTCAAAACAGCAGATTTTACATCCAACAGAAAAAACCGAAATTTTTAATTGGGCAGCCATGGCCAAAACAGTACGAATGGTTTCCATTCAGGCAACAGGGGCAAAAGTTTTATTAAAATATATTTCAGGTTGCTGTGAATAGCCTTTTGCCACTAGTCGAGCTTTATGCTTTTGCATGGACCAATGTTCATTATATTTGGTTTTGTAAATCCATTTCAAACCAATTATTTCTTTCCCTTTTGGGTGATCTACTAATTCTCATGTATTATTTTTCTTTATATTAGAAATTTCTTCATTCATGGCATTTAACCAAATTTTTTCTTTAGCTGCTTCTTCAAAATTTTGTGGTTCACTAGAAAAGAAAGCAACATCACATGATTAATAAATATCTGAAAGAGACCTTACTTTTCTGAGAGGCGTTTCTGAATCTGAAGAACTTGAACTTGAACTTCCTTGTCTTGGACTTTCTTGCCTTGTACTTGAAGGGCTTGGATCTGGATTACTATTGGAATCGTCATTTTCTAAAATTCTTGTTTCTTGGCTAGAGTTTTCAATCCAGTTCCATTCACTTTTCTCATCAAAGATAACATCTCTGGAAATTATCAATTTATTTGTTTTTGGATGGTAAAGACGATAAACTTTTGAAACTTCACTGTATCCATCAAAGATTTATTTTTCACCTTTTTCATCAAATTTTTCTTTGTCTTGAGCATAAGCAATACATCCAAAAACTCTGGAATAATTTACTTTTGGTTTTCTCTTATACCATGCCTCAAAAGCTGTTTTATTTTGGAGGGATTTTGTAGAAAACCTATTCAAAATATAAACAGCAGTATAAACAGCTTCAACCCAAAATTTATTAGGAAGATTCTTACCTTTCAACATACTCCGAGCCATGTCGACTATTGATCTATTTCTTCTCTCCGCGACTCCATTTTGTTGTGGAGTATAGGTTGTTGTCAACTCTCTTCTGATTCCATTCTTTTTGCTAAAAATCCAAAATTCTTTTGATGTAAACTCTCCTTCTTGATTTGTTCTCAAGGCTTTAATGAAAAACCACGTTGCTTTTCGGCATCAACTTTAAACTGAGTAAAAATTGAAAATGCTTATGATGTTTTAGCCAAGAATTATACCCACATCATTATGCTGTATTCATCAACAATTAATAGAAAATACCTTTTTCTGTTAAAGGTTTTTGAGTTGGTCCACAAATATCAGCATGAACCAATTCCAATGGAGCTCTAGCTCTCCAAGATGATTATGAAAATAGTTATCTGTGTAATTTTCCATAAATACAACTTTCACATATTTTTCTTTCTTCATTTATTGGTGGTAGCCCAATTACCATACATTTCTGATTCATTAATTTCAAACTTTGAAAATTTAAATGCCCAAATCTTAAATGCCACAAGTAAGATTTATCAATATTTTCATAACTCTATGCATAATTTTCACATAACGGCATCACCATAGGAAAAACCTTATTTGGGGTTATTTTTACCTTGGCTATAGTCTGTTTCTTTTTGTATCAAAAATCACACATTCATCTCTATTAAAATTGATTGAATGTCCTTTTTTCATCAATTGACCAACACTTTAAAGATTTTGAGTCAAGCCAGGAACATAAAGAACATCATAAATTAATTTCAAATTACCTCCTTTTGGTTTTACTGCAATTATTCATTTTTCTTCAACATTTTGGAGCTTCTCATCATCGAGCTTGACTTGAGTAGTTACATTTTCATCCATCTCATCAAAACTGCTTCGATTTCTTGTCATATGATTGCTACAACCACTATCCAGACGCCAAATATCATGTGAATTCTGTTGAACATTCATGCATGAATAAAACATATGGCCTATATTATTATTTTTCTGAGAAAAATTTGCTTCATTTTTCTATTGAAACCAACAATCTCTTTGAGAATGATTGGGGTTTCTACATTTTCGACATTTATATTAGCAATCCTTGGATTCACGCCCTGATTTTTTTGCAAATAATACAGTAAGATTCAGATTTACTTTTTCCATTCGAATTTTTGTGGTTATTGAAATTAATTCTTCCTCTTTCTTGGCTTTTAAGAAAAAATTTTCTTCCACAACTTCTTTGATAATTTTGAAATGCCCCCCTTTCTTTATTTTCTTCAATATTTTTCTTTTCTGAAATTGTCATTTTTAACTGAATAGCTTGTTCTAAATTCTGGCTCGAAAATCTGTTCATTCGTTGCTCATGTGCTTCAAGAGACCCACTTAATTCTTGTAATGAAAATTTAGATAAATCTTTTGACTCATCTATGGCAACTACAACATGGTCAAACTTTACAGGGAAGCGTCTCAAAATTTTCTAGACTATTTTTTTATCATGAATATCATCTCCATAACATTTAATCTGATTTATTATTCCAGCAACTCTAGTAATGAAGTTCTAAACGGTTTCACTATCTTTCATCATCAAATTATCAAATTCTCTCCATAAATTTTGAAATTCGATAGAAATCACTTTTTCGGATCCCTAAAATTCAATTTTGAAAATATCCCAAGCTTCTTTTGATTTTGAAGCAATTTTTATTCTAGAAAAGATAGATTTACTTACAGCTTACTGGATGAAGAGAAGGGCTTTCGCATATCTCTTTTTATTTTCCTTGAATTCATTCTGCTTTGCCTGCGACTACGAATCAAGTGTTGCTGCATCTTCTGGTACCGCATAACCTTCTTCAACAATATCCCACAAATCTTGTGAGATAAAGAGAGTCTTCATTTGGAGACTCCATGAGTCGTAATCTTCTCCATCTAAGAAGGGTATTAAATTTTGGGTATAATTTATACCCGAGGTTGATGCCGTTGGTAAAGTGGTTAGGAAGCACGAATCTAAGCTTTGATACCAAATGTTGGGAATTTACGAAAACATCGATATAATAATTTGATTGAAAATAACAAAATAATAGGGGTGAAGAAGTGGCAATATCGCCTCAATGATATTTCACTATTTCCTAGAAATAATTTTGATGACAAACAAATGTTATGGACTTTAGGGATCATAACCTTCTTATTTAACTTTCTTTTTCATACAACGAGACCCCTGGAATGATTTTTGGTATTAGGGTCACCCCGTTTTATAGGTATTTTTACCGCCATACTACTTGGTTCTTGATGGTCTTCTATCGTCTGCCACAAAGTAACAATGTACACTCAATATTTGTGCATGCTTTCCTTTGATTGGTGGAGTGACGTGAAATAGAGAAGGACGGTGGGATAGTTCTATAGAGGGAATGAGAGGCGGTGACAAATTACTCTTTCAACAATTATCTAGCTGAACCACCTTTATCTCGGCTCTAATCCAATCCCTGAGCCATTGTTTGTCAGTTTTAAGTCATTTCTACACTTCATCATCAGGCCATGAAATTTCGCAAGAAAATATTTTAAATGCTTCTTTTCCAATTCTGGTTTTGAGTTCAGAGAGAGAGAGAGAGAGTAAGTAGCCATTGGATTGCTTACAATAAATTTCAATTTAGGGACAGTGTGATCCTAAAATAATGTCTATTCTATGCAGGCCTCATAAACCAGACTGTGAGTGCAGTTTCTTTGTAAGTTTCTACAAACATGGAGATTTGAATGAGAAGAAGAGGAACCGTGTTCTTGACAGTGAGATTAGAATGGTGAAAATTGGCCACGAATGAGAAGAAGAGGAACCGTTTTCTTGACGGTGAGATTAGAGTGGTGAAATTAGCCATATATTTATTCTTCCAAAGCCACGTGTCATGCCAAAAGAAAACAACCAGGCCCATGATAAACACAGCCCTTCTATACGTGTCTCTAAACTATCCAATGCAGCTGTTCGTTCTGAAGTGGGAAGCTCAAGTTCACCGTACTCCTCGAACTGTTTCGACCTGTGGTGTCTTGAAAATAGTTCTACGATTAGGATTTTCTGGTATGATTTCTCGGATGATCCTTTGAGCTTCAGAATTCTGGTTCTTCTGCAATTGAAAACTCTGGTTTTCCATGATGGGACAAAGCGCTTCCTTCATTGCCATTTTCCAGATTGTATTAGGGATTCGGCAAAGGACTGGCCAGATTTTATTGCAGAGATTGTTGGAAACTTGCTCGAGCTTTGCATTCCATGGCACCATCTATTTGCCTATTACAAGGTTAGTGGAGAGAGACGGGTTAGTGTGGACTCCTAACCTTATATATATGGGATGTAAGTTGTGCCCTATTCGAGTCACATATGGAAAAGGTGGCTTACTCTAAAGAAAGAGATTGTGAATATGACGATCACTGTGATGCAAGAACTATGATCTGATGAGCATCCACAAGATCTTCGTATTCAACATGATCTTCCCAAGTTTTATCAAGAATTTGAAAAAAAATCACAATTGAGCTCGAGATCCCAATGTTTTACTTAAAGGTGAGCAAAAAGTATTTTATGAATCGGTTTAGTGAAGAAAAAAAGCTGAGGCACATGGTAGGACTACATCACCAAATAGTTAATTACCTTCAAGCTCGAGGTCGAGCTTCTCCTAACCCCCGAAGAATGATGTAAATAATAATTGAGCTTATCAAAATTTAATCTTCTTTTATTTTAATGGATTAATTTTTGTTTTGTGAATAGGAAGTGCATTGGGCTAAGTTAAGTGGGAGAATTTTGGTGTGTGCACTTTTTGATGATAGGGTAGCAATGGGGTTGGTTAATTTTTAAAGAGATAAATCTTAAGTTTGGTAGGAGTTGTTCTTTTAGGATGCTGTTTTGGAATAGATTAGGAACTAATCTTTTAGGAAGGATTTGAGAAGGCTTATAAAGATTCACATGAGAGAGATAAGGATGAGACATTAAGGCTTCACGTGAGAGAAAATAGGGAGATAGAGATGTAAGTGAGTTTGAGAGAGAGAAAGAGAGAGTGAGTTTATTTTTTGTAGCTTTTTTTTCTTCTAAGTGTATTTAAAGGGAAGAAGTTCATCTTTGTATATGGAGAATTGGATTCAATAAAATGTTGGTCTTGTGAAAAGATCTTTTAGGGCAGATTTCTTTGCAGACCTAAAGAGAGTTGGTCTTGCGAAAAAATCTTTTATTTTACTTATTTTTTCCCTCTATTCTTCCTTGCATCAGTACGCCACAACGGCTTCATGGAGAGCGAGAACAACGCACGAACAAGAGTAAGGAAAGAGGATATCCAAAACAAAAAATAAAATTAGATCCCACAATCACCTGACCAACAATTGTTCACTGGTGATAGATCAGCCTGCCCTGGTAAAATTGCAACAAAATAAATAGAGAAAACGGAAAAAGAAATTGATTAAACCACTATATCATTCATAAGAATTACTCCAATTTACCAGAGATTTATTTTGTCACTTTAAAAAGAAGTCTCATTACAAATATAATCCCATAAAATTAAAAACTCAATATTTTTGTTAACCACGAGATAGAAAACTCGGCTGCTATATCAGTCAACGGTACATGTCTTCTTTTTTTTGTTTCACATTTTTGAGACACACTTGCGTGAATTCTATATAACATATCCTACACCATCCAATATTACCACACAAATATAGGATGCTATTCCTACCCTTCCATATACATTGTCAATTATGTATACTTTCCAAACACCTTCTATAACTGCTGGAGCTTGACAACCTCCGGGATATGCACGGGGTATTGGTCGATGCAATCCGCCCATGGATAGTCAGCCTCGCTTTTCCTTGGGCGTCCTCCCCCTCGAAAACACAGCGGTAGGCGCTATCATCAGCACCACGGTGGGTGCGCACAACATGCACCAAACGGTACTTTGCACGGCAGCTATCGGTGCGGCAGTTCGAGAGCAGGAGGGTGACCCCCCCATCCGGAAGAGACAGTTGGGGATGAGCATGGACCGCTGATTACCAGTGTACCAGTTGGGGGTGAGGATCTCCGTGCTCACCACCACTGCGTATGCATTTGCTTGCACCAGAATAAACACCATCAGGGTTTTAAAAATCTGTTATAATGGCATGCGTCATAAAAGGCAGGTATAAGAATTTTGAGTAATCTAGCCCAAAGAAAAAATAATTCTTTGTAGGAACTGAATTTCTTTTTAGGTTGCAGAAGTTTCAAGTACAATTGATACATGTGTAGTTTTTTTTCTATACTAACCTACCTTAAGTAAAGAGAAGTTCATATTCTTGGGATTTTAGAAGAACCGTGCCTGCAATAAATCACGAGCTAGATTGACCGATATGAGGCTGGCACTGCATCCCATTCCAGAGAGGTTGAAGCTCTTGATGTTGCTCCTCATCTTATACTTGTTGATCACCATGGCCGAGAGAGAAGGTGACGGTGAAAATAGGCCACAATTCACTATCAAGATATCAATATCTTTAGGCTGGATCCCGGTACGTTTAAATAATGCATCCATGGCAGAGAAGATAACAAGCTCAGCCTCAGCTCGAGCATTGGCCATGCTCTGGTCCGGTATGCAGTGGAGACCACGAGGCACGCACGTCGTTTCCCCCAAACCGGAACGCTCCAAAACTCGAACCTGAAACTCTAGACATTGTGGATCTAAGAAGGGAATGAGTCTAGCATGCTTTAGGATGGTAGACAATGGTACTCTGCAACTCTCTGGTGGCTTATAACATGTGTAATCAACCAAGTAAATGGGGCGTGGCTTGGAGATAAAGTAGAGACTGGCCATGAAAACAATGAAAAGAGACCAACACAGTATTTGGATGAGGCCTAAGTGGAGAGAGTGGCACTGGCGAAGGATCTCCTCCAGACCCATGGGTAAAAGCTCAACGGCAGCTGCTGCCATTTTAGGGACCAAGACAAAGGTGAGAAGGAGGTTAACAAGGTACTGGTAACCAAGTTTCACATATTTTAGCTTAACGGAGCTCTGGAAAGTAGGGAGGCAGGCATGGCTGATTTCCCTTTGTGTTTGTGGGATTCCCTCTGGTTTTTCCGGCAATTGTGCCTGACAACACTGGTTTTCCAGTTTTTTTGTAATTCGGTTTTGGGTTTTAAAGGGGAAGAGTTATGGTGAGGGCTGGGTTAATGAATGTAGCAGATGGGGACATAAATGAAGGCTTGTGTCAGCACCGAAAACTGCTAGCTCACCTCCACTTCTCTACTCGATGTTATTATCATACATAGTATCATTCAGCTTGACTTTTCAAAAATACGGCGCAAAACGACTTTTATTGCTTACAACAGTGCTTTTTCTTGAAATCTATAGATCTAAAATTTCTATCTTTATGTAGAAAAAGTATACGAGACCATTTGCTTTGGTGTTCATAATTAATATTGGCTCTTGGATATGAAATTAGATGGCTGTATTTATTTTATTGACCAAGCTTAAAGTCTAAGGCGCTGCAGGATACCTGGAAATGTATTGTCTGTGAAATATTAAACTCTAAGGGACTTGGAAATATATTGTCTATGAAATATATTAATAGCATAATACATTACTACGTACTAAATTACCTGCAAATGAATTGTTACAGTCTGGGTAGTATTTAGATGCAACCTGGGAAATACATTGTTACTGTTTGGCTATGTCTCGAAGAAATACGGGAAATGCATTACCAACATTTACCAGCACCCTATAAACTATCATTTCTTTCTTTTTTGTCACAAAACTCCACTGAAATACGGAATTAAAGTCATCATCCGACCATTCCAAAAATATTTTCTAATAATAACAGCAGCATCATTCCAAAAAGATTTTGTAATAATAACTTGTACAATTCTAAAGTCACCATCACACTATTTCCTATTTATTTTGCATGTCTTTGGCACTTACATGGAATCACATGTCTTCTAACATGATTACACTTTGGTTCTAACATGATACGTGATTGGAATAACATGAGTGGAGTAATATATTTTTGTTGTGATAAGCCTTATTTTTATTTATTTTTTATAGAAGTCTTTCAAATGATAATTATAAATACGCAATAAATTTATGATACCAAAATTCAAAATATTTATCGTACAAGTTAAAAAATAGGAAGAAGTTTGATTAGTAAACTAGAACGTTTGGTAATTGCGGTAGAAAATTTTAAGGCATTGAATGAGACTAAAGAGGGGCTTATCCAGTTATTAGGGTTCAATAGAACCAGTTATTAGGGATCAATAGAGATAAAGGGGGCGGGCTTAGACAGCGAGGGAGCTGCAAACCAGTTATTAGGGCCCAAGCAAGAGGGGGCAGTCTTAGAGACAGAGGGAGCACCTATGTAAATTAGTTATTATGGCTCAAGAAGAGAGAGAAGTAGGGCTTACCAGTGAAGAGAAAGGGTTAAGTTGGTGATTTGTCACCACTTTAGTAAGTTCATGATTTTTCACCCCTTACCGCCCAATCGGTGTGGTGATTTTTGGGAAATCTCAGGTAATCTCTTTCCATTTTCTTACTTTTTAACGTGTACCTAAACCGTGGAAATATCATATTTCCATGTAATCTATTGTCATGTAATAGATTTCGAGGTAAGAAACAGCTCCTAAAAGATATTCTGTCGTGACATACCCAAGCTATCAGATTTCACATCAAATGGTTATCAGTAATTGTGACCTCTGTATCAAGTTACGTGTTCTCATTGTATACAATCTCATCTATCTAACATTTACGTTTTCAAATTTCGGCTCAAAAGAACTTTCCTTTGAAAATGTAAATATAGCTGATTATATCATATAAAGTCACATGGGGCATAAAGTCACCTCCACTTCTCTGCTCGACTTTTCTAACTTAAGTTATTATACTATCTTTCTTTTTCTTCTTTCTTTTTTTTAGAACGCAGACGGTAATTTCATTGAGAGAATAAGAAATATGGCTTACGAATGGATCAAAAAAATCATTTTATTATAGTATCATTTCATCTCCCCTTGATGGGACTCCCACTCTTTCCTCCCCTCCTTTATTCTTCACCTTTTGTCTTGCTCTCTCCCACCTTTATTTGCTTTGCTTCCAAAATTCCATAAAAAGAAAAGATTTATTGATACAGCACGGCGACCATCAACCTATGGTCACTAGTCCAAAATTAGATTTTTATATTTAGCTAGCACACCAAAAAAAAAAAAAAAGTCAGGTGCATTGTTTGATCTGCGGACTTTTAGAGCTTTATCACCCGTCGATGAGGTTCATATGTTCGAAAATATAAGTGAAATTGACAGAAATCTCATTTTATTATCCGGATATAGAAACAGATTCTGCATATTATCCGTGTACTCTTTTCATTTTCTCAATGAAATATTGGTTAACTGTGTCAAAAAAAAACTATATGTTATATTTCACTATGAAATCCAATTCTTTAGAGTGCATAAAGTAGATTTTCCAATTCATCCGATTAAGTTCAGATTTGGAGAACATGTAATTCTAATCATCATGCATTTGTAAACAAATATAAAAGAATAGAGAAAATTACTTATATATCTTTTTTTTCTTTTTTTCTTTTTTATAATATCTCCTAAAAGCTTCACCTATTATTTCATACTGGCTGGACCGCATTTCTACAATATGGGGTCTCAAGGTATAAAGCATCCATCTTAAAGATTGAAGCAAATAGGAGGTCCATGTAAAAACAATTGAAGCTAACTATTCAATTGTTTTCTTCATAAAATCATTATTTTTATTTCTTAAAATTTATTTATTTATTTATATTCATGATCTCAATGTCATTTCTACATGGATTCATATAAATCGTGTCCATACTTGAAATCCCTTCAATATCAAGCCTATAAAGCTGGCCCAGAGATTCCTGGTGTATGCAAATTTTCAATTTATGGCTGTTAGTTTGAGCATTATATTGTTATTCTGCACACTGTTTGTCGGTTTGTTTAAAGGACAGGAGTTGATGGAATCAAATAGAATGACTTTAATGGGTGGAAGGTTTTTACAATCCTATGGAAAGATCTCAGTGAATAATCTATTGTTATTATGCACTCTATTTGTCGATTTGTTTAAAGGATAGTAATCGATGGAATCAAATAGAATGACTTTAATAGGTGGATTATTATTATTATTTTACAATCTTTTGGAATGATCTCAGTGAATAATCAATAATACCCTTTTCTTCTATGTTTTTCATATCTTAATTTGAACTTTTTTAGCTCAATCAACCCTTTAAAAGGACTTGTGTAATCTAGCCGAAGTATATAAATTTTTTTTTTTTTTTCAATTCTTTTTCTTTTCTTTATGGCCTAGATCACTAACAAGTAGTACTTTTTCAATATAATAATTTTAAATAAAAAATAAAATAAAATAATACAATAGGATCTCAAAAACTTGAAGTCATTCAAAAATCTTTCTTTCAATAACAAAAAAAAGACACAATCTATTTTTGGGAATAAAAGACATAATAAATAAACATGCAAGAAATAAAAGAGGGTGCTGGAGATTACCTCAACCGGGTTTCTTACATCCCACACCGAGTCACCACCTCCGATGGCACGAGATCTAATGATCAACCTTCAATCTCAACGGGGAAAGAAAGTTTGGACAACCCACACCAATAGAACATGAACCCCTTAATCACAAATCTCAAACCCTTAAGTGAACCCCCTTGATAACCTAGTTCGAGAGAGATACTTCTCTTTCTACTACAACCCTACGAACCTTAACCCCAATGTGAGATAAGAGACACCATGAGAGAGGAACTATAAGATGATAGAGAGGGGCGTACACCCCTTGGACCTTTCAAGAGAGAGAGAAAAATGTTTTAAAGAGAGAGAGAAATAATGCAGAGTGGGGCATGCCCCATTTTGGAGTTTTAAGAAGAGAGATGAAAAGTTATTAGGTGTAGATATTTGGGTAAGGATCAGCCTATTTTTATAGTGCTTGAACAAGATTAGGGTTTGTTAGTGTTGCCCTTTGCTTGTCACTCATATGAGATTGAATATCCACCATTGATCATAGGTGACTTGTGGCGTGAAAGATATGAGTTCTCCATTCATATTGTCTAAGTATAAATATCCACGAGGGCAGTCTATGTCCAATTGCAAACTATGAACCACACATGCTTTCTCAAACCGACCCAGTTTTGCCCATTACTCATAGTCCATGCAGGGGATCATTAGTAGATCACCAAAGTCTAGCCAAAGGACAAGGGGTTGCAGTCCCAATCCCTCTTGGAGACAACCCAAGGTCATCCGGCCTAATGCAATTCATTACTCGATGGTGCACAGGTGTATCTCTCGCATATGAACACGCTTCACTGTGAAAGGTGGTTCGTTTTCTCGAAAATGGCGATCAATGTGTATATCGTGTGATGATATAAATGATGAGGCTTTGGCCCTGTTTCTGAATGCTTCCATCACACACAGGGGTCATACAGTCTCTTAGCTCACTCTTCAGGGCATACTTCGACCTTATCAATGGATAACTCATCTAACCATCATCGGTTTGTTTCTCTATTCCCAAGTAACATGGGTTTTTCCCAACCAGACTGACATAGTACGTTAAGCACAGTCCAGTATCAATAAACATCGTTTGCTTAGTATGGTCTACACGGGACCACACTCCCACTAAGTTCATGTTCATTCTTTTACAAGCACTCATAAGGCCTTTAATGGCCACACACACCCAACAACTATGGCGGATATTTTTATCTATCCTTTTGTTTATGATTTTTTGCTTGTGGCATCAATGATTCCTGGGACACATGGCCTAATTTTTAGGTAAAGTAGAAATGCTTCACTTTTTCTGGCAAAATTTATTCGAGACGAGGATGATATCAAGTTATAGCTTTGATCTCCTTTCTCTTGGGATTATCTGTAATAAGTAAATATTGAAAGAGCACATAGAGCATGTAAGACATGCTATTTGCTTCTTCTTCTTTTTTTCCCTTGGTTGTTATTTTTTTCTCCCTTTCTCCCTGAATTTTTCATTGAGGTTAATTTTTATTAGTGCGGTTGTGATACTGAAGTGTCAAAATTTTTATCGGGGCATCTAGAAAAGCCACCAATGAGTTTTGGTTAGTTTTAATTATGTTTGTTTTATGATAGAAATTATTTTAGAATTATTATTTGAATTTTTATGAGTCATTTGATATTTTATTTATAATTTTTTTGGACTTATAAAAATGAAGATATTGATTTTACAAAATTATAAAATTCAAATAATGTTTTAGATTTTTTTTTTTTGATAATTTAAAATTATATAAAATATCATGGAGGGGCTCGTAGTGCACATGGGCCCACCATGTGTCAAGTGGGTGGGGCCCACATGTGCCACACATGGGTGGCACTCCCCACCCATTGGATTCTTTCTTGGAGTTTAAGTTATTTCATGTTTTGGTAATATTATGTTATGACATGTGGTCAAATAAGATATGAAATATTTTGACCATATATTGACCAAATATTGAAAGTATATATTGATTTGATATATCTTTGGAATATTTTGTGAAAGATTATAGAATGCATAATATTTTAATTAGATTTAATTTATCGAATTTCTATTGATGGGAATATGGTTAAGGAAAGGGGGATAGTGGTCCATGCACCTTCCATAATGTTGATGGCCCATCTATAGAATGGATGGCTCAGATCTCTCACCCCACAAGTCACCCTTGATCGACGGTCTATGTTGAATCTCACAAGAAGAGGCAAGCTAAGAAAAACCCTAAGAAACCCTAATCTTATTCAAGCCTATAAAAAAGGAATTGTCTCTACCCAAAATCTCTACACCTTATCTTTCTATCTCTCTCTTGAGAAAGTTTATCTCTCTCATGTTTGATCTCTCTCTCCAACATTGTGAAAGAACCTAAAGGTTTAGGTTATGGAGTTCTTCTCTCCTATCTCTCAAATATGAATTTATGGCTAAGGGTTTTAAGGTTTAGACAAAAGAGAATCCATCTCTCTCAAACTAGGTTGCTAAGAGAATTCACCTAGGGTTTGAGTTTGTGATCAAAGGGGTTCATATTCCATTGGTGTGGCTTTGCCAAAATTTTCTTTTTCGGATCGAGATTGAAGCTAGACTGTTGATCCCGCACCATCAGATGGTGGTGACTCGGTGTGGGGTATAATAAGCCCGATTGAGGAAATCTCCGGCACTCTTCCTTTTGTTTCTTACAATCTTATCTTTTATTCTTAAGCATAGTGTATAGTTGCTTCATTGGCATCAAGTTATTAAGATCTTGGTTTTATTGTTACGTTGATTTTGAAATTTATCTTATTATAATAAAGACCACATGCAAGTGATCACATAGGTCTTTCTTTCATTGGTATCAGAGCTATTGATACTTGATATCATTAGTTATTTTTTCTCTTTATTGAATTTAGATCAAGTTGGGAATGAGATATAAGAAAGATAATGACCTTTGTGGTAAAGAAATACACCTACGGTTAAGAATTATTGAAATATTCTAGCACCGAAAAGGCACTCTGCATAATGAGTATTCTGGGCTATTTCGGAGTAGTGATATGAAGAATATAATGAGGTATTTTTTTATTACATACTTTAGTGATATTTTGTGTCTTTAAGAGTAGGATCTACCTACAACTTTTCAATGGGAGATCCTAAGGGAATTGAGAGTTATGGGCTCAACAATGAAGGGTGTCAGTTTTGACCATGCAAAATTAAGGAACTGTCCATTGAGTTCTATGATTTTTCTCACCAATCATATGATTTTATTTCTAGCTAAAATTAGACTGTCACTCACAAAATTGAGTTTACTTTTAAGAAAAAAATGTTTCATCAATAAATTCCTTGTGGTTTGAAAGATAAAGTCAATTTATTAAAGGGTATGCCAGTGTTGTTTTTTGCAGCGAGAATTATTTCCATGACTTGGAAGTCATGATTTTATTTCTATACTTAACATCATGTTTTATAGTCCACACTAAATTTTTACTTCCATTCTGAGTCTATTTTCTAATAAAATTTATTTGAAAGAAAAATATCTATGGGAAGAGAGGAATAAAAATTTTAGATTGAAAAGAGGTCATTCTAAATTTTCTATAATTTGGTATGTCCTTCATTGAAGATATGAATACCTATATTTATCAAGCCTACTTAACATAGTAATATAAGTCTTGTAAAAATAT
Source organism: Amborella trichopoda (assembly GCF_054954075.1). Taxonomy (NCBI): domain Eukaryota; kingdom Viridiplantae; phylum Streptophyta; class Magnoliopsida; order Amborellales; family Amborellaceae; genus Amborella; species Amborella trichopoda. The sequence continues at coordinate 6,403,082 of NC_142348.1, forward strand.
ATGTATTCCTATTATGTGTCTAATTTCAAACAAAAATTGGTTTGAAAGGGAAACTTCATGATGGTATAGAGAAAAGACAATTTTACTAGATAGTGTTCATCTTGGAATTCTACAGTATGATTTATTTTATGACATAAATGTCACTTATTTATTTTTCTGAAGAAAAGTATTATTTGGGATTCAAACTATGATGTTATGATTTAGTTTTGAGTCTAGTTTTCAACACAAAATATTTCATGAAGAAATTCTTTGAGGATTGAGAGAAACAATTTTTTTATTGAGAGGTTCTCAACCTGATTTTCAACTGAAAAATTTCCATTGTGACGTAAATGTCACTGAAATAAATATTCACTAAATTGTATGATTTAGGGATGAAACTAAGCACTATTTTATATTTTTTTAGTCTATTTCAATACTCAAAAGGATTCGACGATTAACTCTTTATGAGTTGAGAGATATCATATTTTTATCATGGGATCCTCAAGTTCTATACTGTAATAAATTAAAAGATGTGACATGTTAAGGCACATCCTTGAATTCCCAATTATGAAGACCTTTAATAATCATTTCAAAAGGTTTTATAGTGTGTCATGAGTATGATTTATTATAGTACAACTTCAGAGAAACGTAATATACAGTTAGCAAGATAAGACACTCTATGTGAAGAGTATTCGATCTAAAAATAGCAGAAAGAAGAAGAAACACAATACCTATAAAAGCATCTTGGTTTCTTTTAAATAAAGGGATATATAGAAAGACTTGGTGGTAGCATAGAAATGCTAAATATCAGTTGGAGATCGAAATTGTGATATTTGAAATAATGGGATGAAGAAGAGATTTTATTCACGGTGTAAGACAGGAGAATCCAAGTGTCGAAGAGATGGACACTTCGTGACATGTGGAACCAATGACCAATATATTCTCCAACAGTTGCATGCACTTCCAAGATCACAAAAGCTTGTGAAACAAGTAAAAACGATGAATCAAGAAAGCACAGGTACCACACTACGTGGTTTTGAGGTATGAAATCTATCCCACATTACATGGTACGGTCATATAGGGAAAGAGGATTCAATAAATTTGATTAATGTGCTTTGGTTAATATTTTGGCCAATTGTTTTATGAATATGTATGGAGTATATGGACATTAAGTGATAAGTGCTAACAAATTTGAAAGTGCCGATTTTGAATACCTTGTGTTTTTTGTGCCTCCTTGTGCTTGAGTATGAACTACTTAAGGTAGTGATACACATGGAGATGTGATTTGATCAAGGGTTTTGAACCCTAAGGATGAAACATGAGAGATGGGTGTGGCTCATTCAAATATGTAAGCACAAAGGGAGTGTTCTGATGGAACTTGATCTTGGTGACCACCCTCTCAATAATGTGTATAATATGATGTGTTGCATGTGATGATGATCTCTTGATAAATTCTTCATAATTGCCAAAAAACGAAGTATTTTTTCAAGGCTTTAATAGACATTATTGGTCGTGCTTTATTTTGGATAAAATTATAATATGGTATGTATGATTTGTTTTTGTGGCCATGAACTTGACTTGGTAGGAAATTAAAGGTGAGTGCGGTAAAATGATTTATCAATGCTAAGCATGTAATTTAAAATTAAATTAGATGATTTGAAAAAAGCCTAAGTCTATGAATATGGTTTTAAGAAAACCACATAGTCTTGCAAGGTCTATTAAGTCTTTATGAAAATCATTTTACATTGTCATACATTGTATAACTATTGCTTGTGAATGCACCAAGTCAATTTCTTTTTATTATTATTAAAAAGAAAAACACTATGTCTTGAAGGTATCTATAAAAGTGAGAGAAAAACTATCATGCATTTTTTAAAAAAAATATATATATGCCTTGACCCATGTTTCTAGTTATTTAGAACCCTCGATTACCTAAGATTTTGAACCATAGGGAATGTCGTAGGAATGCCATCATGTTGGGCTTCCCTGACACATATTGTGTTGATTAGATAATTTGGTTTGTATGAATTTACTACAAAGATGTCTAGTGTAGTTGAACCTTTGTGGTTCATGAAGATTTTTGCATATTATGAAATCAACGGTTATTGAATTACATATTGCATGAGACTTGATATGCTACCTCATGATATATGTATAAGAATGTTAAGAATGTATATGTTGTATGTGTAATAATTGAGTGGGAACTGCTACAGTCCCATGTTTTTTTAGCTGCTTGGATATTGAGATATGCAGGTGCAAGCTATCTCACAGATCCAAATGATACGAAGTCTACATCTAGATATGTATTCATGCTGAAGGGGGTACGATTTCTTGGAAATCAAAGAAACAGGATATGACGAAATTGTCCACAATGAAGGCAGAGTACGTGGCGTGCTGTTTGGTGATCGAGGAGGCCGTATGGATTAAGAAATTTCTTAATCGACTTGGCTTTCACCTTGTGCGTTGTGAGGCAGTAAGAATTTTCTGCGACAGCACGGTAACGATATGCGTGTCAAAGGAGCCACGATTCCATAAGAACTCCAAGCATATAAAACCATGTTTTTATCACCTGAGGAATAAGGTGAGATTGAGAAAGATCGAGATCCAGATAAACTAAATATTCTAGTGGGAGCACCTGTTAATATTTGACATGCCAAATGGAACAATAGAGTATAATGTTGTTCACCCATAGAACCCAAATGTTTGGTGCTCGTTGTATGGCTATAAAAGGGAGCAACTTATTTGAAGAACTCTTTTGAGCCCATGAACATACGACCCCATGTGATGAGGGTACGTGATGGTATTTTGCGACAACAGGTCCATGATTCGTGATGCGATGTGAAAGATGAGCTACGACCATTTTTTGGATAAGATCCGAGCAGTAAAGAGAAAAATGTGTTGCCTCTATAAATCCTTTTGTGAAAGGATTGATGGCGAAAGTCATGATTAATGTATTGAGAGAATAAGTAAAAATGCTTGAGAGAGATTGTAATTGGGAGAGAGAGATATAGGAATGAGAAAAAGTGAGACAGAGAGAATGTAAGACCTCCAAAGGCCAAGTGGGAGATGTTGGGTTCAAGCGCACTTACACGGTGTCGGAGTGCGTCATTTGCTGTCGGAGAACGCATACATAGTGCTGGAGCGCTCTGACTCTAGATTCCACTACCGGAGTGCACTTACACAGTGTTGGAGCGTTGTGACTCCAAATTCTACTACCAAAGAGCACTTACACAGTGCCAAAGCATATGATCCACTGTCAGAGCGCACATAGACAATGCTGAAACGTTGTGACTCCAAAGTATTGCACTACCGGAGCGCACTTATGCAATGTCGGAGCACACATACACAGTGCCGGAGCACTGTGACTCTAGATTCCACTACTAAAGCGTACTTACACAGTGCCGAAGTGCATGATCCGCTGCCAGAGAGCACATAGACAGTGCCAAAGCGCAATGACTCCAGAGTGTTGCACTGCCGGAGCGCTGTGACTCCAGAGTGCTCCACTGCCGGAGCATTGTGACATAGTGTCGAAGCGCATTTACACAGAGGAGAGAGAGGCATGGGTAAGATAAAAGTAAGGGAGGGTAGTTTAGGTATTTTTTTATTGATATTTGCATAGAAAGTATATTTTTGGGAAGAAAAAACGAGAGAAAAAGTTATGTTGGGGGTAAGTTGCATAGAAAGTGTAGTAGTCTTCGAGTTTTTTTGTAATTTTTCCAAAAGATAATCCTATGCAATAATTAAATTACATTTTAGATTGTAGGAATTTCACGAACAATTGACATATGTGTAGTTATTTTTCTTTACCAACCCACCTTTAGTAAAGAGAAGTTCATATTCTTGGGATTTTAGAAGAACCATGCTTGCAATAAATCACGAGCTAGATCGATATGGGGTTGGCACTGCATACCATTTCAGAGAGGTTGAAGTTCTTGATGATGCTCCTCAATCTTATATTTGTTGGTGAACATGGCCGAGAGTGAAGGAGTCAGTGAAAACCGACTGCAGTTCACTATAAGGATATCAACATCTTTAAGCATGTTCCCCGTGCGTCTAAATAATGCTTCAATGGCAAAAACAATACCGAGCTCAGCTTCAGCTCGGGCATTTGCCATGGTCAGTTCGGTGGTGTACCAGGAAGCACGCATGTCATTTCCCCCAAACCAGAGTGCTCCAGAATTCGAACCTGAAATCCAATACTTTTTATATCAAAGGAGGGCAAGAGTCTAGTAGAAGCCAGAGATTGATAATCTACAAGGGTCTGGTGGCTTAAAACATGTGTAACCAACCAAGTAAATGTTGAAATTTTACATACGCTTTGATACCATGTTGAAATTTTATGGATAAGGCTTTGATATCATGTTGCAAGTTTTTGGATTAGGTACTGATACAATTGATAATTGAAAGCACGCACTCACTTTTTTTCTTGGAGAGATAAACACAAACACATTCATAGGTTAAGTACAATTACATATTAGTTGCCTCCATAAGTTGCTTATATCTACAACCACATGCACATATCACTTCAATACATGGAGCCCATATATATAGGCGTTTACAACAAAACCACTCACTACCAACGTGTTAGATAACTACCCATTACCTACGTGAAGAGAGATAACTTCCCACTATCTTAACTACCCCACATTCCTATTATTATGCATCATCTTTAACACTCCCTTGATGCAAAATTTCATCTTTTTCAATAGATGGAATATTTTTTAACATCAATCTTAGAGATGAATATTAGATAGACAAAGGACCACATGGTAATAGGTGTGTCGGCTTACTCACCAAAACGGTGTACTTTTCTATTATACTTTTTCTTATCCATTTACAATGGTACAATTGTTTTATGCGGGTTGGACCGCATTTCTACAATATGCGGTCTAGTATAAAGCATCCATCTTAAAGATGGATACAAAATAGGTAGTCCATCCAACTAACGATCCAAATGTTTTTTTAATATAATTATTATTTTTATTTTTCAATTTTATTTACTTTTTCATTTTAAAGATTATATATCATCTATAAATTAAAATCAAATTATATTTAAAAATATATTTATTGCCAAGCTCGCATTTCTACAATATGCGGGCTGGCCACATAGAAACCGTGTCCTTTACAGCATCACATTTCTCTGTCAATTTCATACCCAGCGCCTGTGTATTCCTACCAAAAAGCCCAACAAATCATTTTTCGGAACCATTTATTTTTACTCCTGCAACCCAAAAACCATTTTTCCTCAAAACAAACTACAACTGAAAAAACACATTTTGAAATCATTTTCCCCCTTGAAACAAAGAACATTTCAGGAGGGTGAGGGCCTAAAGCAAAGTTATTTTCCAACGGATAAGATAATGAATAGAGCAGATGTGGGCATAAATGAAAGCTTGTATCAGCCCCACTCTTAGCTGACTCTGACCTTCCCTTATCGATGTTGTGATATTTATACATCATTACGTTTCTTCGGTTTTTTCGGACTCTGACTCCTTCATCTCATCGGTAATAACCATTACTCACCAAGCTGTTGCCGGATCTGTTCTTCTTACACGTTTTGTCCTCTTCATTTTTGTTTTTTTGGGTAATTCAGTGGGGAAGGCATGCCCCTACCCATTTTTTCAAGTAGATAAGTAGTCAGCTTTTTGAAGTTGTTAATGAGGTGATATTAGTGATGTGAATGAAAACCACAACATCGTGACTAGAGTGTGGGGATGCTACTACAATGACCCAACCCCTTCCCCGTTTTGTCCTCCTTCTTCCCCACCTTATTTTGCTTTACATCCAAAACTGCAAGGAAAAGATGTACGATTCTTGTAAAACAAGTACAAATGTCCTCTGTGACAACTATGCAAATCTGCACCATTAACTCGTCCAGCAGTTTACATAGAGTGCACCCTATGGAAAATATATATTTTTAATCTCTAATTACTCTACCAAGAGTATCTGATTATTATGAGTACAGAGGTAGGGTCGGGTTTAAGTGCGTCGAGGGCATCTGTCATCGTGTGCCCATCCTCCCATAATACATCTTTCAATTGGATTTTGGATCTAATTGTACCTATGAAAGGGATTTTGTTGTAGGTGAAATCGATTTTGGATTTACCCACCTAAGGAAATCCGCATGTGGGATTTGGGATTGGGAGTTTCCTAACGAAAATAAAAATCTAAAAAGATTAGGACTCTTGGTATATCTCTTAGTTTGCAGAAATATATCACATTTATGGGAAGTTTCCTATTTAGTGTCGACTCTTAACCTTATATATATGGGATGAAAGTTGAAAGAATATGTGTGCCTAGTCGCATCACCACAGGGGAAATGTGGCTTCCTCTAAAGAGAGAGACGTGGCCTTCTCTGCATCAGATTCAAGGCTTCCCTTAGAGAGAAGTATCCTTACAAGTGCTATCAGAACACATGGTTTAATACAAGGCTAGTGTTTGTGCATTCGGTTGAAGAACTCTTGTTTTTGAGATATATGTCACATCTATGAGAAGTTTCCTATTTAGTGTGGATTCCTAAAATTATATATATGGGATGAAAATTGTACCTTATTCGAGTCACCATATGGGAAATGTGGTTTCCTCTAAAAAAAGAAATTGTGAATGTGACAATCATTGTGATACAAGAATCATGATCTGATGAGCATCCACAAGATCTTGGTATTCAGCATGATCTTCACAATTTTTATCAAGAATTTGAAAAACAAAATCACAATTTAGCTTGAGATCCCAGTGTTTTACTTAAAGATAAACACAAAGTATTTTAAGAATCGGTTTATTGAAGAAAAGGTGTCGAGGTGCATGGTAGGAGTACATAAATTAATCAATTGGCTTCAAACTCGAGGTCGAGCTTCTCCCAGCCCTAGAAAAATAATACAAATAAAAATTGAACTTATCAAAATTTAGTGTGTTGGACTAAGTTAAGTGGGAGAATTTTAGTGTGTGCACTTTTTAATAATAGGGTAGCAATTGGATTGGTTAATTTTAAAAAGATAAATCTTAAGTTTGGCATGAGTTGTTTTTTTATGATGCTTTTTGTAGAATAAATTAGGAACTAATCTTTTAAGAAGGATTTGAGAAGACTTATAGAGATTCACATTAGAGAAAATAAGGAGATAAGGATGAGACATGAAGCCTTCATGTGAGAGAAAATAGGGAGATAGAGATGTATGTGACTTTGAGAGAGTGAGAGAGAGAGAGAGAGAGAGTTTATTTCTTGTGGATTGTTTGTTTATTTATTTTTCTTTTTTCTAAGTATATTTAAAGGGAAGAAATTTGTATTTATAAATGGATAATTAGATTCAACAAAGAGTTGGTATTGCGAAAAGATCTTTTAAGGCGGATTCCTTACAGACCCAAAGAGAGTTGGTATTGTGAAAATATCTTTTATTTTACTTATTTTTTCCCTCCATTCTTCCTTGCATCAGTACACCACAACAACTTCTTGGAGAGCGAGAACAACGTAGCTCTGGATGAGATCTTGGGAAACTCACGAACAAGCCTATGGAAAGAGGATACCCAAAACAAAACAAAAAAATTAGATCCCACAATCACCTGACCTACAATGGATCGCTAGTGATAGATCAGCTTGCTCTGATAAAATTGCAACGAAATAAATAGAGAAGTGAGAAAAAGAAATGGATTAACAAGGCATATACATGGTTTGACAATAGTACCTACATCACGAAGGGTAAACCACTATCTTATTCATGGTATTACTCTAATTTACCAGATATTTATTTTGTTAATTTGGAAACAAGTCCCGTTACAAATGTAATCCCACAAAAATAGGAACTCAATATTTTGTTAACCACAAGATAAAAAACTGGCTGCTATATCAGTCAACAGTCCATGTCTTGTTGTTTTTATTCACATTTTTGAGAGTCACGTGCGTGGATTCTATGTAACATATCCTACACCATCGAACCTTACCAGAAATAGAGGATACTGTTCCTACCCTTCCATAAACTTACTATAACTTCTAGAGCTTGAGCTTGAGCTTGGACTTGGAAACCTCCGGGATATTGGTCGATGCAATCCGCCCATGGATCGTCAGCCTCCACTTCGATGCATCTGTTGCACTTCCAAACCGCACTATTGCCTCCCTCCCTCCCTCCCTCCCTCCCTAATGCAATTTGCTTGCCTTTTTTTCATCCTCCCTCCCTCCCTAATGCAATTTGCTTGCCTTTTTTTCATCCTCCCTCCCTAAAGCAATTTGCCTTTTTTTTCATCCTCCCTCCCTCCCTAAAGCAATTTGCCTTTTTTTTCATCCTCCCTCCCTCCCTAATGCAATTTGCCTTTTTTTCATCCTCCCTCCCTCCCTTTAGCCTCAATGTAACTCATCTCATACCACAAACTACTCGATGATGTTATTTCCAAACCTATGAAGTTTTCATCCTCGATGCCTCAACATGCTCAGAAGGGAGACAACTGCAAATTCATCAATCACTGCTCTCCCTCCAGCGTGTATACAGAAATGCTCAAAAGCTTGTTTAAAATCAGGAATATAAGGCTTCAACTTCAGCTTAAATATCTTCCGAGCAATTAGAGAGACGAGGAAGAGAAGTTGTTCAGAAGCCGGCAAAACGAGGGGTCCCATACTCCTCATATTCGATTTGAGGGCTTCACCTGCAATAACCATGAGATCTTTGGAGAGAGATATGCCGACCATTCCTTGGGCGTCCTCCTCCTGGAAGACACAGCGGTAGGCTCTATCATCAGCACCACCGTGGGTGCGCACAACATGCACCAAACGGTACTTTGTGCGGCGGGACGGCTATCGCTGCCGCAGTTCCAGAGCAGGAGGGCAGCAACCCCCATCCGGAAGAGACAGTTTGGGACGAGCATGGACCGCTTGTTGCCAGTGTACCAGTTCAGGGTGACGATTTCCGTGCTCACCACCACTGCGTACGCATTTGCATGCACCAGAATAAACACCATCAGGGTTTTAAAAATCTGTTATAATGGCACGCGTCATAAAAGGCAGGGACAAGAATTTTGAGTAATCTAGCCCAAAGAAAAAATAATTCTATGTAGGAACTGAATATCTTTTTCGGTTGCAGGACTTTCAAGAACAATTGATACATGTGTAGTTATTTTTCTATACTAACCTACCCTAAGTAAAGAGAAGTTCATATTCTTGGGATTTTAGAAGAACCGTGCCTGCAATAAATCACGAGCTAGATTGACCGAGATGAGGCTGGCACTGCATCCCATCCCAGAGAGGTTGAAGCTCTTGATGTTGCTCCTCATCTTATACTTGTTGATCACCATGGCCGAGAGAGAAGGAGACGGTGAAAATAGGCCACTATTCACTATCAAGATATCAATATCTTTAGGCTGGATCCCTTTACGTTTAAATAATGCATCCATGGCAGAGAAGATAACAAGCTCAGCCTCAGCTCGAGCATTGGCCATGCTCTGGTCCGGCGGTATGCAGTGGAGACCACGAGGCACGCACGTCATTTCCCCCAAACCGGAACGCTCCAAAACTCGAACCTGAAACTCTCGACATTGTGGATCTAAGAAGGGAATGAGTCTAGCGTGGTTTAGGATGGTAGACAATGGTACTCTGCAACTCTCTGGTGGCTTATAACATGTGTAATCAACCAAGTAAATGGGGCGTGGCTTGGAGATAAAGTAGAGACTGGCCAAACAATGAAAAGAGACCAACACAGTATTTGGATGAGGCCTAAGTGGAGAGAGTGGCACTGGCGAAGGATCTCCTCCAGACCCATGCATAAAAGCTCAACGGCAGCTGCTGCCATTATAGGGACCAAGACAAAGGTGAGAAGGTGGTTAACAAGGTACTGGTAACCAAGTTTCACATATTTTAGCTTAACTAAGCTCTGGAAAGTAGGGAGGCAGGCATGGCTGATTTCCCTTTGTGTTTGTGGGATTCCCTCTGGTTTTTCCGGCAATTGTGCCGGACAACACTGGTTTTCCAGTGTTTTTGTGATTCGTTTTTGCTCTTTAAAGGGGAAGAGTTATGATGGGGACAAAAATGAAGGCTTGTGTCAGCACCGAAAACTGGTAGTTCACCTCCACTTCTCTACTTGATGTTATTATCACACATAGTATCATTCAGCTAGACTTTTCAAAAATAAGGGGCAAAACGACTTTTATTGCCTACAAAAGTGTTTCTTGTTGAAATCTATAGACCTTTTTTTCGTTCATCTAAAATTTTTATTTTTATCTAGAAAAAGTATCCAATGAGACCATTTACTTTGGTGGTCATAATTAAACTTGACAATTGAATATGAAATTAGATGACAGTATTGGATATGAAATTAGATGGTTGTATTTATTTTAATGACCAAGCTCAAACTCTAAAAGAAATTCTCTAGAACTTTTTGACATGCTCAAGCTATTAGATTTCACATCAGGTGATTATCTGTAATTGTGACTTCTTTGTATCAAAGGTATATAGTCTCATTGTATACAATCTCATCTATCGGCATTTACGTTTTCAAAATACGGTTCAAAAGAACTTTCGTTTGAAAATGTAAATATTGCTGATGACATTGTATGGGGCATAAATGAAAGCTTGTATAGCACCAAAAACTGGTAGCTCAGCTCCCCTCTTCTCGACTTTTCTAATTGTAATTATTATATTGTCATTTTTTTTTTTTTTTTTTGGAATACTAACGGTAATTTCATTGAGAGAATGAGAAATATGACCTACCAAAAGGTCACAAAAATCAGTTTATTATAGTATCATTTCATGTCAGTTTATTATAGTATCATTTCATGTCCCCTTGATGGGACTCCCACTCTTTCCTCCCCTCCTTTATCGCTCACCAATTTTTGGCCGGGTCTTGGACTGACATCCTTTGTTCTTCACTTTTTGTCTTGATCTCTCCCACCTTCGCTTTGCTTCCAAAATTACATGAAAACAAAAGATTTATTGTTACGGCAAGGCCAACGTCAACTTATGGCACTAATCCAAAATTAGATTTTTACATTTAGCTAGTACGCCAAAAAAAAAAAAAATTGGTTAGGTGGATTGTTTGATCTGCGGACTTTTAGATCCTTATCACCCGTCGATGAGGTGCATATATTCGAAAATAAAAGCCAAATTGACAGAAAAACCTCATTTTATTATCCGGATATAGAATGACTGTTTGTCGGTTTGTTTAAAGGACAGTAGTTGATGGAATCAAATGAAATGACCTTAATGGGTGGAAGGTTTTTACAATCCTTTGGAATGATCTCAGTGAATAGCACTCTGTTTGTCGATTTGTTTAAAGGATAGTAATCGATGGAATCAAATAGAATGACTTTAATGGGTGGATTATTATTTTTTACAATCTTTGGGAATGATCTCAGTGAATAATCAATAATGCCCTTTTCTTCTATGTTTTTCATATCTTATTTTGAACGTTTTTAGCTCAATCAACCTTTTAAGGATTTGTGTAATCTAGTCGGAATATATAATTTTTTTTTTTTTTCTTCATAGCCTAGATCACTCACAAGTAGTATTTTTTTAATATAATAATTTTAAATAAAAATAAAATAAAATAATACAATAAGATCTCAAGAACTTGAAGTCATTCAAAAACATTTCTTTTAATAACAAAGAAAATACACAACCTATGATTGGAAATAAAAGACATAATAAATAAATATGCAATAAATAAAAAAGGGTGTGGAAATTACTTTAACCGGGCTTCTTACATCTAACACCGAGTCACCACCTTCCGATAGTATGGGATTTTATAGTCAACCTTCAATCTCAACTGGAAAAACAAATTTGGACAAGCCACACCAATGAAACATGAACCCTTTAATCACAAATCTCAAACCCTTCGGTGAACCCCCTTGATAACCTAGTTTGAGAGATATACTTCTCTATCTACTACAACCCTATGGACCTTAACCCTAATGTGAGATCAGAGAAGATGAGAGACACCATGAGAGAGAAACCATGAGATGAGAGAGAGTGGGGGCTACCGCCCATTGGACCTTTCAAGAGAGAAAAAAAAAACTTTTTTAAGAGAGAGAAATAACGTAGAGTGGGGTGTGCCCCCTTTGGGAGTTTTTAAAGAAGAGATGGAAAGAACCTGTTTTTATAGTGCCAAAACAAGATTAAGGTTTTTTAGTATTTTCTTTGGCTTGCCCATCATGTTAGATTTAATAGAACACCTTTGATCTTGAGTTACTTATAGGGTAAGAAATATAAGCTCTCCATTCTATAAATAGACCATCAACATCCTATCGAAGGTATTAGAATCATTATCCCCCACTTCCTAAATCATTTTCCCATCAATTAATTCAAGTCAGAAATTAATATATCATTATATTATCATTTTTTATGCATAAGCCTTCTCATACATTCTAAAATAACATTCAAATTTTCCTCAATGCATAAACTTTCTAAAACAACACAAACTTAACTCTCAAACTTCATCTTTATAAATAAAGTTAGGATTTGCTTACTATTAATAAATAATTATCATAATATTTAATTATTTTGTGGTTATTATAATATTTATATTTTTGGAACATGTATTAAAATTATATTATTAATACAACTAATAGTATTTATATATATCGAAAGTTTTAATATTATAACATTAAATTAAAGCCAACCTTCAAATAGTGTCGAGAAATGTGGTTTCAATATTAAAAATCTTTGTGACATCTTTAAAATATATTTTCATATTTATTTATAAAGTTTAAATCTTAAAAAAATAGTATAGATCGACATATCTATGAAAACTTAAAAATCTTGAAAATTGACGGCCCAAAAGTGCATTACAAAATACACTATTTTCAAAACTTACAATCCATTTTGTTCTCATGTCCATGTATCTTAATGTCGAGATGATCAATTTGAAGATATATGGACTTCAAAACAACATCTTCTAGTGAAATTTTTGAGGTAGGCTTAAATTTTTTTGTTTAGAGCCTCGCTCTATCTAAACTTTTCCCTTATAAGTTATAACAATAGTGATTACTTAGTTAGTATAAGAAACTAATTAATTATATAATTTAAATAATTGTTGATAAATTACGTTGTAAAAAATAGAACAGTCGTAATAAAAATGGATTAGTCTTAAAAAATATAAAATAGTTTAGTACAATAATTTTAAGGGCACGGTTAACATGCGGCCAAACCCGCACAGGTAGACATGTGGGCTAGGCAAAAAATATATTTTTAAATATTATTTGACCCTAATTTTTAGAGAATATATATAGTCTTTAACATGGAGATCATGATATGAAAAAAAAAAAATTAAATGATTATATTAAGCGAACATTTGAACCGTTAGATGAATGCTTTATACCTGTGGACCGCATATTGTAGAGCATGAAACAATTGTTCTAATTTTAATTATGATAAACTTGTAATAAAAATATCTCACCAATTTATTTTTTAAATGCTCCAAATATAGTTATTATTATTCATATATACATACTCTTGCATTCATAATGTCAACCAAAAAATCTCAAAATAAGAGAATGCGTATTGAACAGATAATTATATTTCGATTATTGAATGCATATTTATACCCAAACGAATATAGTATCTAATTATACTTATGGGTTTGTAATATTTGTTTTATATTTAAAGAGTGCGGTTCGTATAGAGCCTAGGCTCTTAACAATCAAATTAAAGCCTACCTTCAAATAGTGTCGAAAAATATGGTTTCAATACCGAAAATATTTTTGATAGCCTTAAAATATATTTCCACCTTTATTTATAAAGTTTAAAACTTCAAAATAATGTAGATCGAGAGATATGAAAACTTGAAAATCTTGAAATTTGTAGGTCCAAAAGTGCGTTACAAAATACACTATTTCCACAACTTGAAATCCATTTTTTCATCATGTCCATGCATCTTGATATCGAGATGATGAATTTGAGGATACTTGGGCATCAAAAAACATCTTCTAGTGAAACTTTTGAGGTAAGCTCGAATTTGATTGTTTAGAGCCTTGGCTCTATATAAACTTTTCCCATATTTAAATGTTACTCTATTTATTTGTCTAACTAATAAAAGGGAAAACTTTATATAGATCCTAAGCTCTAAACAATCAAATTAGAGCCTACATCAAAATTTTCACTAGAAGAAGTTGTTTTGATCCCAAAATATCATCAATTTGATCATCTCGACATCAAGATGCATGGACATGAAAAATAAATAAATTTTAAGTTTTAAAAATAATATATCTTGTAATGCATTTTTGGAACGTAAATTTTCAAGATTTTCAAGCTTTCATAGATTTGCTCCTTTTCCACTATTTTTTAAACTTTAAATTTCATAACTAAAGATGAAAATATAATTTAAAGCCATATTTCTCGAAGGTAGGCTCAAATTTGATTGTTTAGAGCCTCGACTCTATACAAACCACACCCTTAATAAAATATTTAAAATTAATATTCTATGCATTAACTGAAATCAATTTTGTTTTTATTATATATTTAATACCTTTTTTTTTCAAAATTTTAACTTTATAGTTATTGAGGCCTTATGTTAAATTATGCAATTTGGACTTTTTTAAAAATATTTTTAAAAGATGATAATATTGAAAATAAGACTTCCAACGTTAATTTTGACCATTAAGTGAGATATTTTGGCCCTTGGGATGTTTGTAAGATGTTTTGACCCCTTTAACGGTATTTTTCCTTCCATAGAAATAGGGGAAAACGCGATACCTGACCATATCCACTATTAATGGGAAAGATTCCTCAACTTGTGTTGGCGGTTATGATGTTACTTCCAAAAGGTACAAGGTAGGGGAGGAATTTTCTTTTCTTTTTTTTCTCTTTGTTTTTGGGTGGGTGCAAGGTAGGGGAGGAAGAAAAGGTGTCCACCTTCAGAAAGGTTATTTTCATCGGAGAGGTAATCGGTTGAGGTCAATTGCTGACCGGGTAGATCTAGCTTACCAAGTCGGGACAAAGTCGGGTCCAGGTCCAAACATATGGACCTGACCGTCGATTAAGATCAGGATCGGGCCCTGATCGGAATATTATAGAGGCAAATTCAATTTTCTAGAGATCGTGTTTCTCTCGCAAATAAATAATCCTATTCATTTCTTGTGCCGTGGATCTATATTGACTGAACCATCGACTCTCTCTCTCTATGTGAAGCTCTGGTACTATAGGTACAACTGAATGAGTTCGTCACTAACTACAGAAGGTGTTAACACCCCAAGGTCGGTGAAAAGAAGGGTGAGATACTGTGGAGGTGTGTAATCCCTTGCCGACGTTTCCACCTCAACAGCAGTAGGAACCGGTACACCAAAATCAACCGAGCGTAGCGCAGGAGCCAAGTCTTTCTGATCCAAAGGATAGAGACGTGCAAACTACCAAAGATTCCACAGAGCCAAAAGTTAGAAACTGTTATCCATACATTGTCAATAGTTCACTGCAAACAAGCGAGAGAGTATTATATATTTGATTGATACTAAAGAAATATATCACCAGTAGTGAATCCAAAGTTCCATTTAAAAGTATCAATTCTAAAGAGAGAATGCTTAAGCAACTAGAATTCTAAGAAATACATTGTAAATGCAGTCCATGTTGTAATCAGAAGTCACAAATCTAAAGAGATAATGCCTCACAGCAAAAACAGTAAAAATTCTGCCAACAAGTTGCAAATGTTGAGAGCATACAACAACAACCGTCAATATAACTAAATGTCTATCCCAAAGTAGCAAATCTACAAAACCACTTGAAGGCTCGTAATCAGCATTAAGAAAAAAGACAATAAATTTTTTTAGAATTACACAAGAATTTATCAGGGAAAGTGCTGAGTTCTTGAGTGATGGGACCCTTCATCACAACCAAGCAATTGCTTGGAACCCACACATAATCCACATACGAAGGGATAAGGTTTTTATGAGTCCATGTGGAAATGAATCCCCTCTTAAAATCTTCAAAATCTATTTTTGAGATGGATTTTTGGACCCAATTTTTAAGGACATATAATCTGTAACATGGAGATAACGAATATGAATAAATAAATAAATTTTAAAAATTAAAAAATAATAATTATAGGAAGAAAACGTTTAGACTGATAGTTTTAATTGTTTTTAGATAGACCACCCATTTGCAGCTATCTTTAAGATGAATGCTTTATACCTCGGAGAACGCAAATGTAGAAACGTGTCCCCTGATGCATGGAACAATTTTCCCGTACAAAGTTGGCCTACACAAACAGAGAAAATTGATGGCCATGGCAGCTACAATGTGTGTGACTGGGTATTTCCACTTCGACAAACCTTACTTGGAAGAGGGGCTCAAAATGCAACTTAAGGCTTAAGAGCAATCAATCGATTTTTTGGTGGTACCCCTCTCTCCCTAGTACAACTTAAAGGCTTAAGAGCACATGTATGGGGGGCAGAAATATCCTTAAATAGAGTGTGATAGCAATTCCTTAACAGATTAGTACATAGCGTTCATATCTTCATCCATGTATATGAAAAGATACAGTCCATGTCATACATGAGCGATTATCCTATAATTACCTTGTAACTCTAAAAATATCATGTAACACTCAAAATTTCAAGAAGCTCAAAATACCTTGAGTACTGAGCATTTGTGAGAAGAATATAATGTGCTTAAAATTTCAAGAAGCTCAAAAAAAAAACAGAAAGCTTAAATCCATACCTTGTAACTCTCTGCAGCAACATAAACAGGTTTGTTCATGCTGTGAGCTACCAATGCAATTTGGTATGTTCCCATCATGTTAATGATGCCTCCGCTTTCAACCACACCATCTGCACCAACAAATACCATGTCGACCTCATCGATGTTATACGCAACAGCAGAATCAATTAAAAGCTTCACAGGAATCCCAAGGCCAACAAGTTCGGTAGACAACCTTAGGCCTGTCTTATCGGGCCTGCCTTCTACAAGTTCAAAAATGTACGGTATTTCAATACTGTAGAGAGTGAGAAGAGATGTAAAAGTCCAAATCACGGCAAAAGAATTAGATAGAGAGGAAGAGACAGAGTGATATGACTGATAGGAAGAGAGATATATACAGAGAAAGAAAAAGAGGAACCATTCAAAATGCAATTATGCACGTGTATATGAGAGAGAGAGAGAGAGAGAGAGAGAGAGAGAGAGGGAGAGAGAGACAAATACTTACCAGTGCAAAAGACCCGAAAGAGTTTCCCACTTGATGCAGCAAGCCTCAACACTTCCAACACAACTCTTGAGAAGCCGTGGACCAAAATGGTACAACCATCAAATATAAAATCTTGACTCAGCATTGCAATTGTTTTCCTAGCCTAAACATCGGTGAGTAAGGTCCTATTTTGTAACAAAGCAACAAGTTGCAGCAAAGAGAAACCAGAAATGGTATCAAAAAACACCGTACAAATAAGTTATTTTACATCATACCCTTAGGGATATTTCCCCGAACCTCTCTCCACGTTCAATTAGACGAGCCTTGGCAGCATCAAAGTCCTCATATTCCAAAGCTGAAGTCCTTGTAACATGGCGCATGAACAGGTCACAACCAGCTGATAGAGATATGGAAGTTGTGTCCCATGACTGATAGATACCATTATTCAATTGTCAGAAAGAAATAAAATATTAAATGAAATCAAAGAATTGAAAGGACGAGCACAAGTGAAATTTTTATTCATTTACGTGAGAACTAAGAGTTAATGACCATTATACATTTTTCCTTGGGGAAAGCAAACCATATACTAATGGTGATTCTTTCCTATAAAGAATACAAAGCTTCTAGCACGAGGGATTATGTTTTCAACAGCTAGGACATCATGAGAAACTAGACACAAATACAAGTTGTGATCAAAATAGAAAACCAGTCAACTGTATTAAATTCAGGTACATATAGAATACACTAAAATTTCACTTGTTCCATCAGCCAGTACAATAGTTTCAACCCGTTCAAACTAGCCGCAATGGGTTTTCTAACGCATGTTTATTTTAGATAAGAACTTTTTAGTGTGTGAACATGGTTGTGAAAGCCCATGTTCAGATGTCATAAACTTGTACTGGTATATGCTATTTTTGGGTTTTTCCCTTGGCCAAAACACAATCCATTGACAACTTCCAATGGTAAGTCTCTTGACCTTCTGATAATATAGCATTTCCAGTACTGACGTGGCAAAAAAACCAAAAGGAGACATAAAACACCACAAGGAATCAACATCAAGATCCAGCCAATATGCATGGGAAAACTAATGCATTTTTGTTTAGTTTTCCTTTCATCTTTTTCTTTTCCTATCTTTTCTGTTCTTTTTTCAGTTGTTTTTTTTTTTGTTGTTGTGACAAAACAAAACACCATGAGGCATCTAAAGCAATTAACATGTAAATCATGAAAACATTATGAAGCCATGGTACCTGCAGGCCACTATGTTTTGCAAACTAGTTTGACACATTTTGCTAAAAAATTGTCCGCAATTTAGGATAAAGTTTCCATAACAGAGACCTCTTTCCCTGCAAGAAAAGGCAATGAACAGAAAATGGACTTATCCAAAATAGAAGGAAAATGGCCTTTTCAAAACATGCCACATCAAGGAGAAGTCCATATCCCACATGAATTTGTCAGAGAGCTGCTCTCATTCATGTGAAACCAAACACCTCATAAGGGACCCACACATACAGTCCACCTTGTCGGCAGCTTTATACATGCTCAAGACAGGGCCTAAGTTCTTACTCATCCATCCCAATCGATATACTTTTCAATTGATTCATTTCAAATTGCTTCCATAGCCAAAGAAGGAGATACATATGCATTGTCCTCCACCTCCTACAAACATGGAGAGGGTTCGGGTTTAACAACAGAAATGGATCCAGAGACCAATCACATCACTAAATCTCCCAACTGCACACATGCTCCAACACTTCAACCTTGGGCCACTCATTTAAATATACACTGTGTTTCACCCAAAATAAGGGGCCCCAGTGGGCGCATGGAGCCCATAATGGTTGCTAGACCCACCCATGTTCAACCAATCTAGAAATTGCAACTACCAATAACTAACGCCACTTGTTTCCCATACAATGGATCCAACATGAACAACACCAGCTGCATTCCCTTGAAGTTTTTTAGCACAAGTGAAATTGTTGCACAACCCATTTTCAATGCCAAAATCCATCGACCCAGCCGTTATTTCACTCATTTCCTTTTGAGTGGAGTATTGAAGTGATAAGCAGACTACTGCTACACATCACAAAATGTAATTTTCCCTCTTTGATGGTTAGAGAAGATAATATTAATAATCAGAATATAAAGTATTTTCTTAATGTACGTCACTAAAAGATCTTTTATTTGACGGTCGTATCAGAACATAAACCATAGTTTCAAAAAAAGTAAGAAAACAAAAAAAAACAAAACAAAAAAAAAAAAAAAAAAAAAAACAAACAAACAAAAACAATCTTCACCTAGCCTGGCAGCAGATCCATGTTTTATGGAGGTTTCTTTTCTCCTCACAAAAGATCTTTCCACAACAGATATTAAGGAAAATCTCTAAGTTCCATCTAAAACTATCATCTTCCTTATGTAAAAATGGCATGTGTTGACATGTCTCACATGAATACATGTATGACGTGTGTTGACACACATCAGACACACGAATGGACAGTTCTGGGATGTACCTCCAATGTGTCTTGAAATTTTGAGTCATACACATGACACACAGGATGTCTAGATAAGACAATGCCCTAATTTATAGACACCTGTCTACTTCAGAACAAATGTCAAATAGTCTTAGACAACTATATTATTATTGAATTAATAAATTAATTTAATACGTAAATCACTATGTACAATTCCCTAATGGCATTGGCTTGGCATTTTATGCACATGTATGGATGTGATGTTTCTGATTAACCATTTTCTAAGTTGCCGTGGCGAACAAAACATGTATCTGTGTCCTTGTGGCTTTGCATCTTCCCCATCCAATAAGAAGAAAGTTTACATTCCCTGAATTATCAGGCAAAGATTGGCAAATGCACTTGAATTAGTTAACCCAAAAGCAAGACAAATAAAGGTTGGTTGGATAGACTTTGTGCTTGGGTTGCAAAATAAAGTTCATTTATATCCATGGGACTTCAAGGGGATGCAACTGGTCTTGTCAATGTTGGCATCTGACTGTTAAGGAAAAAGTTGCGCCAAGTATCAACTGTTGAAGTTTCTATAGTAATGACCATTCTAGTTGACCTAATTTCCCCACAAGGGCCCTAGTTTAGGTGGATCACAATGTACATTCTGAATACATGGCCTAAGTGTTGGAGCACACATGCAAACGAAAGATGTCAAGAGGAATATTGCTGTATGATCCATCACTACAGTTAGCAATCTCAAGCATCTTCAAGTTACCTGGCGACAGATCCAGGTCCTAGAAGACACAAGAAACATTGGAGAATATAATCCTTGAGAGCTTGAAATAGGAACTACAAAACTGCAACATTGGCACCTTATTCGTGAATGATCTTTTCAATGGGCAAACATCATCAAAATTCAATTCTTTAAGTGTTATTTTAATTTTTTTGATATGTTCAACCATTATTATATTCTCATTTGTATCAAAATTTACTCATTGAGATGGTTTCTGTTTGGACAGCAACTTGTATTTAAGTGATTTCTCATGACTTCCCTTATAATCTACCTATCGATCTAACATTTTAAGGTTAGAACTCTCTCACTGGAAGAACAAGTGAGTGAAAACGCAGAAGGCAACCCCACAATATTTGACTCGGATTACAATCTAATCTCAACACATAAAAAAAGGACACTACCCTCTATTTATAGAAATCCTAGAAGACTTCTTGACAAGGAAGGACTTGCTTCCTGTATGCTTAGTGATAGGTCATCCATATGATATGACCTGTAATTTCAGCATTTTGAACTTTGCCTGAAGTGCTAGGTTCAAATGAAAATGCAACAGATTAATCCTCATTTATGTAGCATCTGTTTCTTCAGGATTTCTATCGATTTCAAATTCAAAATGCATATTAGTGAGCACGTCTAGGGCATGCTAGAGTTTCAGAATACATCAAACTTTCATGAAAAATTACTAATAAAAGATTAAATATGCCAATAAATAGACTCTAACAATTTATATTCTAAGCGGAAATTACAATAGAAATACAGGAATGGGCTCTAGGTAAGTGTTTAGGGTGGAAAAACTTACAGGATGTCATAACATGACGTCAAGAGTTCCAGCCGTACCAAGGTCCCAAGCTAACATTAAATAAAAATGAAAAAGTAAATGGACATATTTTTACATTTCATTATTAGATATTATAAATTATGACAATCTATAATAACATTCAAACACGGTCCTTTTAGATATAAAATACTAGAGTTTCACAATATTTAACTTGTGATTCTTCGTCTCTCACCCATATATTCTATTAAGAATAAAATAAATCAAAACTGACTCAAACGAACATGAGATGATACTTTTCTTAGATTTTCTATAAGCTACTTGGATTGGAACCATTTAGAATTTGTCATCATTCTTAGAAAATAGGATACATATATATATATATGGGTGTGGTTTGTATAGAGCCTAGGCTCTAAACAATCAAATTCGAGCCTCCCTTCAAATAGTGTCGAGAAATGTGGTTTCATTAATGGAAATCTTTGTGATAGCCTTAAAATATATTTTCATCTTTATTTATAAAGTTTAAAGCTTCAAAAATAGTGCAGATCGACAGATCTATGAAAATTTAAAAATTTTGAAATTGACGGTCCAAAAATGCGTTACAAAATAAACTATTTCGAACTTAAAATCCATTTTTTTTTCTCATGCCCATGCATCTTGATGTCGAGATGATCAATTTGAGGATATATGAGCATCAAAACAACCTCTTCTAGTGGAATTTTTGAGGTAGGATCTAATTTGATTGTTTAGAGCCTCGGCTCTATATAAACTTTTCCCTATATATATATATATATATATATATATATATATATATATATATATATATATATATATATATATATTACATTTTTCCCTTCCAACCTCAAAATACATAAACTTTTCCTTTTCTTATTTCTCTCATTGTTGTATTTCCTGTACCATACAATCAATGAAAGGTATAAAAGCAAATAAAAAACTCAAAAAAAAACAAAACATTCGAATAATTTCTGTCAATTGTGTTTTTTGTAGTAAGTGTAATTATAAGAAATTAGAGATTAAATTATCCAAAATGAAATAGTTCACGCTGCTTTCCATAAAGTCTTAGAGGTTGTTAAGTAGTACAACAAAAGTAATAAGCAACCCTACTGTATGATATTAAACGAAAGGTTTCTGAGTATGAAATCACTGCAACAAATGGCTCAAAAATCACATCAACAGCTGAAGTTTCTAATAAAATTGCAAATGTTCAGGTCTACCGATAACTCTCGATAACCCATTTTACCCACTAGAGGCCCTAGTTTAGGTGGAACCATAGTTACCAGGATCATGTGGTAAGGTCACAATCTTGCTCTGGAATAGTGCTCCAGCACTCCAAAGGGATCTTGTTCCCAAGCTTTTGGAATCGCACAAAAAAGCCATCAGGTTCAAGCTCCTGCTGGTGAAAATCGAGGTTCTTGAGTGCCCAAGACCAGGGTTCCAGTGCAACTGGATCAGGATTCTCAACCAAAGGACTTCAGTAAATTGTATCAAGGATCGCATTCCCTGAAAACTTGGATCGCCGATACATTTCTTTCTGAACGACCTTCTACAGGTGCATGATCAAGGTCATGTACTGCACTCAGCCAGGATTTTTGAGGTAATTGAAATGAGATATCAAAACTAAAAAAATCCAGAGATCCCTTTTGGGATCTCGTTCCCTTTAATCAGATCCCTGTGCTATAACAGGAAACATCTTAAGAGGTGGAAACAGTTGTGAACTGAATGGGAAAATCTGCAAGAATCCATATATTAAAAAATCCAGGAAACTCATGGGAAATACTTTGGCATTACAGCAGCCCAAAACTCCATCTTTCAGATGGGCTGAGGACCCAAAGCACATTCTCTTCACCTACAAATCCATTTCTTCCCCCGAAAGTCAAATTCAAGATTTAAAAATAGTAAAGATCTAAGGAATCTAGAAAAACTTGAAATGGATAATCAAGGGGGAAAAAATGCCTAACAGATCATTTTTAGGACCACAAATCCACTTTTTGTTTCAGAGAGGTCAAGCAGATGATTATGCAGAACAGTGCCCTCAGTCCATCTCTAGGATGATTTTCAAGGTTGCAGCCGATCATGGCAGGGGCCCCCCTTAAAATGGATTGAACCTCTCTCTCTAAAGCCAACAAAACGTGGAGCCCAAATGCCCTATGGCTCATATCAAAATTAATGGGAAATTACCTTTCCACTGTTTTATTTTGTTTTGTATTTATATTGCAGGCCATTGGCGTCTAAACAAGAGGCCCAGAAGTTGTTGCTAGAGACCCTGCAGCCCCGCTGCCAAAGCTCACAGAGAGACAAACAAATCAACAAAAAGTCTTGCGTTTCAATATAGGATTAATCTTATTAACAATAAAACCAAAGCCGAAAAGTCAGGAGGAGTATTCATCTTAATACGAATGCCATGGTTCAATGATTTTGTTCATTTCAAAGTTATTCCTCATTTCTCTCTTTATATAGTAATCCTCAAATGGTGAAGGATGTACTGTTTACTATTTTGCAGATAAACCTTCATTTAACAACCACCACCGCAGTGTGTAGTGTGTACATTGGCCCCCAAAAACGAAATAAGATGAGCACATTCAGACACAATGTCTGAACCCACTCTTTTTATTATTGTTATTTTTTCAAATGGGGCAGCTTTGGACATTGGATTTGTAGACCATAGTTGTTGGGATCAGGATTGGGAACAGGAGCTATAGTAGGATTAGGAGCATGGGATCGTGATAGACCAGAAGCACCCTATGGTCAGGATCGCTGTTTATACACCCTGAACTTTAGGATCTTGATCCCAACATATTGGGGAGCTTGATACCAACCTTTTGGGATCGTGTGATATATTCCAAATGTTCAAAATCCATCAATTAAAAGCATCTCTTTTCTCTTTGAAAAATATATATAGAACATGATTTTACAACATAATTACTTCTTTTTTTTAATGCATGTGCATTTAAGACTCGTTTCCTCATAAAAGATCAATCTTACATGAGTGTGTTTTATATCCGATCGATCTCTAAAAGATTGGGACCCTGTCCCCCCATATGGGAGAGAGATCCACCCAATGTCCATCCCCAGGAGCCGGGGTACATCAGGATCGCCACCAAGTTGGGAGATGCCGGCAACTATGGTTCAAACCCATCCCCCTCTTATATTAACATAGATGGGCTAGTTCAGACACCTATTCACCAAAGTTACTCACTCAATATTCTTTTTAAGTTGGAGACACATTTAGATTGGGTGTCTGAACACACCTCTCATTGTGAATAGGTTTAGACACCCAATGTGCAAACCCAGTTCTCACTTAAGGCATCGTTTGGATATACTTACAAGGGTCACCTACTTTGTTAGGCTATCCCGTCTGGAAGCTCAACCCTAAGACCCATTTTTTAGAATTTCGGATGTCGATCACTAGAACACAAGGATCGAGTTCCTTAGATTTAATGATGTATAGACATCGAATTCTAGCCCCCCTCAATCAGTTTTTTCAGCTGATGAATCACATGCAGATAGTCAACTACATTAGCATGCAACACCATGAGTGCACATGCTGAAGAACTATACAAAGGGGAAGATATCATTAAGAACCCATATAAGGAGCTCGTAGTGACTATGCTATGGCGCTATTCCTATTTAATGTGGAACTCGATCCTATCTAATTGGGGAGCTCAATCCCTAAAACACATGGATCAAGTTCCTTGGATTTAATATTGTACATACATCACTCTTTATCATAAAGAGCTTCCAGGGGTAGTCCACATCCATCAATCCCACCCCACATCCCAGAACCATTCCTGATCCTATTCCTATAACTATGGTTTGGATCCCAAGAAAAAGATTACCAAGTAATGGTTTTCCAGGGAGATTGCTCCATTCTTTGGTTCAGATCCAAAAAGGGGTAGAATGGTTCAGATCCAAAAAGGGGCAATCCCTTCTCATCTCTCTCTCTCTCTCTCTCTCTCTCTCTCTCTCTCTCTCTCTCTCTCTCTCTCATCTCTCTCTCTCTCTCTCTCTCTCTCTCTCTCTCATGGATTAAGAGTAGGGTGATTCAAAAATTTTATTTATTTATTTCTTTTAATTTCATAGATGTGGTTTGTACGTCTTATTTTTTTTATTAGGGACTTAATTTTTTAGGAACTATAATGCGAGGTTAATCTCTAACACCTAGTTTCTATTTTGATTTTCTTTTCTATTTTTTTTATTTTCTATGTTTTCTATTCACTGGTTAGTATTCATGGGTATTGTTCACAGATACTATTCACGTGTTAGTGTTCACATGAGTATTTCTAAGAATTTTGATATCGTTTGGGGGTATGTTAGAAACTTAAATTATCAGGCTTATAAACGGTGGGACATCACATTATTGAATGCTTATGTTATTGGAATGCATTTTATTTTACGAAAGAAGAAAGTTCTTCTCATGGCTTGATTTACAGCCATGTTTTTTCTCCATTATTATTAATTTTACTTGTTTCAGGTTCAGGAGAAAGATGGATTTAATTTCCCACCTTTCCTTCCTGCATCAAGTGCTATCAAAGCTCAGTTCGAAGACAGCCAAAGATTGCAATGACTGGTCATGGACGTCTAGACCCTAGGGAACCAATCTAATCCAACTGTGGAAAGAAATCAACAATTTGATGGAGAGGGTTACACAGCTGTTGCGCAAGTGAGACCAGCAACAGCATACCCTAAACGAAGACTAATCTTTAAGACAAATCGAAATCGTGAGGGTTTTTATAGAGATTGGCCCGAATCAAAGCCTAAGTCTAGTGGAAGGAATTATGACGTGTCACGTTATGTAGATGGGTTTAATGTGCGATAGCACTGACGGAAGGACAATTTTGATGGGATCCAATATTATTTGAATCAGTGGATGGTCTTATCTTTGATAGCGTTCCTATCTTTGATAGTGATCTGATTTTTTTAAAGAACCAGTTGATCCTATCTTTGATGGTGATCCCGTTTTTAATGAACCATTGGATGAAAACAAAGAACTTGGCATTCCTTCTATGATAAACAACAAGTTGTCGACGGTGGTGATGGTCATCAAAAGGATGGTCATGAATGAAAGAGTGGTTAAGGTAAAGAGGTAAAATAGAAGGCAACTGGAGGGAGTGAATGTAAAGAGCTCTTTTCTCTCATTGATGATGGGGCTGACCTTTCCTGTTTCAAATTAGAGGACTCCATCCCACCAAGGCCATTATACTACAGCTTGGTGCACCAATATCCTCAATAACTTGCTTGAGAATATTTTCAAGGATATTTGAATCATACCTATAACCCATAGGTCCCGGGACAAGCCCCAATGTCAATGCGCAATATTCAGGTTAAGAGAGACCTAGAGGAAGTTTGGTATTAAACAATTTCAAAACTCGAGGGCGAATTTTTTCCCACTAGGGGAGAATGATGGAGATCAAGAGCTGGGTGATTCAAAAATTTAATTTATTTTTTAATTTTATGGATGTGGGGGTATGTTTCAATTCTTTTTTTCTTTAGGGTTAATTTTTCAAGAATTGGCCTCATAAAGGTGAACTTTTGTCACATTCGATCTTACTGAAAGTATGGCCATTGATAGAGAAGAATGGAGGACCATAATTCATATAGCTGACCCCAAATAATTGAGATAAGGCTTGGATGATGATGATGATGAATTTTCAAAAAATCATAATGCGGGATTAATCTCCAACACTTAATTTTTATTTTTTTATTTTCATAGTATCTATTTTTTATTTGCTTTTTTTTTTTAACTATTCATTGGTTACTACTCACTGGTACTGTTCATGGATACTATTCATGAATATTGTTCCCTAGTTACTGTTCACATGGGTAATCCGAAATTTTTAATATTGTTTAGGGGTATTTTAAAGCCTTAAATTGATTATTTGGATCTTAAGTTAATTTTAAAATCTCATAGGCATACAAAAGGCGGGACGTCATATTATGGGATGCTTATGTCATTGGAATGAATTTTATTTTATGAAAGAGAAGAGTTATTATTTTATGACACAAGGCCCCAGCTCAGACACTGGGCATCTAAACTAGGGGAAATTTGGGGATTAAAAAAAGGACAAAAAGTGAGATCTTTGTGTAGAATGCAAAATTGGTGATCCTTTTTCAAATATAGTTTTTATAAGGGGATTTATCTATAAATATCCATCATAATGATGATGACGATGATAATAATAGTCATTCCAAGCACATTGGCTATTGCACTAAGGACATTAGAGATGTCACTTCCAACAGATGGTAATTCCTATTTTACCCTCAACTATCAAAGAACTGAATATAAGGTTATTGCACTATATTATAGTGGGGATGACAATAATAAGAAAATGAATGAGAGCATAAAACAGGAATTAATTAAGCTATAAATGTAATACAGTAAAATAACAATAATTTGCTTTCTTGAGAATATTTGAAATGTATTGGATGAAAGGTGGACGTTTACAACTTTATATAGCCACCAAAAAATGGCTACCCACAAGGTAGGTGGTCTTGACAATCGTCTATACGCAAAAATGGGGTCTACAAAATCCCCTGCATCAGAAAAGGTGGGGTCTGGTGCTCATTTGTAAGAAAGAAGCAAAAACAATGCGCTATAGAGTCCCACTACTACAAAAAAGGGACTGAAACGTTCCTCCATGAGGTACAAGAGTAAGCAAGAGCTAGCTCATCCCCGTGGACCCCCTACAGCACCTTTTTGGAAATAGATGTAACTTTGATCACAATATACTTTCTCTAAACACCCCCACAAGATCCTAGGGATATTCACCTCATACTATCTAACCTTTTAGGCTGATTTTGCACATTTTGCCCTTTGGATTGGATTACGTATGTGCCTTGCAGGGATGTTATTCAATCTCAATGAGATAAACCCATGGTATTATAAAATAGTAATTCCTATATGCTGGAATTTGAAAACATGTGCAAGTGTCATGCCTGACGTGCATGAGGACAACTTGAACTTGAAGCAAATAAGGTCCATAATTTGTGGCCTGCAGAGAACTAATAGAACTGCAGTTAGGTTGTGTACACCTGATATGAATGACACAACATTAAGACCAGTATACATTGATTGTAATGGTACCCATCCATCAACTTCTAATGTCTGTATTACATGGTCCATGCATTTAAAGCACCTTGTTGCTCACAAATCAAAGGACTTTGTAGAACTGATCATGTGCGTCAGTAGAATCGATTCATCGAATGAGTTGCTCTCCTATATCATTGCATGCGCATATGTCCATGCCCGGAGATATTGAATGTCTATGTTAATGAGGTATAGAGTTTACATCTCATAGTATAGAACATATACATTAGCCACGTTTAGCAAATTGCTAATCATGTTAATGCAGACATGTCCAATGCCTGTCCATGTGAAGTCTAGTGCACCACATAGCCCTAGCCCATTGATAATCACGTTGCGCACAAATGTCTACCACACATCCATGTGAAGTCCACAAGTACCAAATGGCCCTAGACCATTGCTATTTATGATTTGCACACATGCCCATTGCACATCCATGTGAAGTATGGTGCACCACAACGCCCTAGCACACTATTAGTCATTTAGTGCACATCACACATACGAATTGCATGTCCATGTGAAG
Source organism: Amborella trichopoda (assembly GCF_054954075.1). Lineage (NCBI taxonomy): Eukaryota > Viridiplantae > Streptophyta > Magnoliopsida > Amborellales > Amborellaceae > Amborella > Amborella trichopoda. Next base: position 6,431,785 of record NC_142348.1, read on the forward strand.
TCCGGTGCGCCACTTACACCACATTGCCCTGGCACATTACCAGTCATGATATGGGGACATGTTCATTTCATGTAGTCTAGTGCACCAAATGGCCCAAGAATATTGCCAGGCATGCTGTGCACACATATACACTTCCATGTAAAATCTAGTACACCACGTGGCCCAAATACTTTGAAAGTTGGACCATGTGACCCAAACAATGTACCTATTAAAAATTTTATTTCTGTTCTTTTATTCTATAGCCCGGATCACTTGCACGAGAGGCCAAGGATTCTCACTTGCATGCCATCAAAACACAATTGAAATTCAATACATAAAGCTGAAAATTACATATGACATTCAATGAGTTCAAGAAAGCATGGAAGAAGACAATACCGAATACCTTGCCTCAGGTTACCCCCAAGGATTTTGTACACCCCAAATCGGATCTCCTCCACCAAGGGCATACAGGATCTCGGTCCTAACTTTGTCTCATAATTCAGGAAGCCTAGGTAAAACTTATTGAGAGTATGACATGGGATGGAAACAATTTCATAGCATAAGACATAAGAACATGTACTATCTAGTCTAGGGCGTGCCACCCCTTAGTGGCTAGGGGTGCCCCTTAGGGTTTTCTCTAGGATCAAACACAATTCAAAACCCTAAAATAAAATAAATAAGAGAGAGAGAGAGAAGCTTGGGGTACCTGTCTAAGGAGAGAGAGGGGCCAACCTTTTGTAGAGAAAGAGATGTACAGAATATCCCCCATAGAGAACATTTACAGAGTAGAGGCTAGGGTTTTGCCATTATTATGAGACTTAATCTAGATCGTAGATCTTGGAGACCTGTTGAGTGAAGAGATCTTAGCCCTTCATTCAATAGATCAATCATCATGATTAAATAAATGAGCTGGAACCATTACCCCTCAATTTCCATAACTCCACTCCCATCAAGTATTTTGTAAAACGAAAATACTAGATATTACTACTTAATGTTCATCAATCTCTACACTTTCCCCTTTTGAAACAATCATCCTTATTTAAAAACACTTTCCTATTATTTCAAAACCATCGAAAAGCCTCGCATGACAAGCCATATAATAAGGAAAAGAAGACATGAGGTGTCCCAGGTGTGGACCCCACACCCCCAAAAAGTGGGCTCCTATGTGGTGGGCCAAAGATCTAATGGGCCCCCATACCCTCAAATTAATCTTAGATTAAAAAAAAAATTAGAAAATCAATAAGTATTTTTTCCCTCTGAAAAAAATAAATCCAAAAAATTGATTTTAGCTTATTTAAAAATCCTTTTTCACAAAAAAACAAAATATCCAAAGAGATGTAAAAATTTATTTAAATAATCTAAAATATAAATAAAATATAATAAAACATATAAAAAAGAATATGATGGGAATTGGATCCAAAGAGTTAAGACTATCACCAATGTTCAAAAAAGTAAACCGTCCAGCACCTGGGAGGCCGCCTAGGCGGATTTGGGGGCCTGGGCGCATCACTCAGGCCTAAGCCCCCAAAAAACGCGGTGGTTCTTGGGCGCGGCGCCCGCCTAGGTGGCTGTCCAGCACCCCTCCCAAAGACGGAAATTGCTTTTGTTGGGGGCATTTTTTGTCCGTTTTCTTAATACTAAAGGGCCAAAAATGGAGTTTCAGGTTCATTTGAAACCTAAAACTTATTGGAGCCCATTTTAAAGAGAGGGAGAGCATCCAATAAACTACTTTTTTGGTGATTTCTTTAGGATCAAAGGGTTTCTCAAAGTTATGAGATATTGATCAAAACATCACCCATTGATATTAGATTTAATTTTTGATGTTTTACAAATCTATTGAGCGGTTTTTTAGAAGATTTTGAATCCTTAGAAACATCTTTGAGGTAGAAGTTTGGAGATTCAGCAATCAAACTCAAAGTAAGTGATTTTTTTATTGCTTGTATAAATTGCATTGCTTTGAGATGTCGTTTTCGGGATCTAATAGGAGAGGTGATCCCGGTTGGAAATATGGCTACAACCCAGATCTTAATGATAAAATTGCATAAGAAGCAATTTTTGTGAGAATGATACAAAAGGGAGCATAAACTGGTTCAAGAAACATCTTGCCACTATAAAGGGGAATGTTGTCCCATGTAAAAGACTCATGATGCTATTAAAGAGAAAATAACCAATTTTTTGAATATAGTAAAAAAGAAAAAAGATGAGAGATTTGCCTTCATAACAGAGATTAGGTCTGAGGTTCGAGTCAATTATGATGATGATGATAGTGATAAGGATGGTATTGGGGATGTCAAGAGGTAGAAGTAGAACAATCCATTACTAGGGGAAAGGGAAAGCGAGTTGTAATTGCTTCTGGTTCTGATTCTGGTTCTAGGAGTAAGAAGTCTCGGTTAGAGGCCCTATGGATAGCTTTTCGCCTCGGCCTGACCATAAGGTTGCAAGAGAGAAACAAAGAAGCAAACCACCATTGAAAATAGAATGAAGAAGGAAGAGAGAGATAGAGCTGCTTATTATCTAGTCTTATGACACGAGCATTCCTTTCAATACCGCTCGCTTAAGCAACTTTTATGCCGCGGTAGAGGCAATGGGCCAATTTGGGCCAGAGATAAAACCCCCAAACCCATATGAGCTTTCAGAGCCTCTTTTGAAAAGGCGGTGAGTGTCACGAAGGAAGCTATAGAAGTTAAGAAGGATGCATGGACTCAGTATGGGGTTTCTATTATGACTGGTGCTTGGAGTGATAAGAAGAGAAGATGTCAAATAAATTTGCTTGTGAATTGTCCTTTAGGGATTTTTTTTTTAGGTCTATTGATGCCCATGATCATATCCATGATGCCCATTATATATTCCAAGTTTTAGAGAAGGAAATCAAGGAGGTTAGGGAGCATCATGTTGTATAGGTTGTCACAGACAATGTTGCTCCTAATGTTGTTGCAGCTAATTTATTGCGCATAGATTATCCTAGAATCTTTTGAACACCATGTGCAACACATTGTATAGACCTCATGCTTGAGGCTCTTGGTGGTTTAACCGAGATATCAGGTGTAGTGAAGAAGGCAAAGTTAGTTACAAATTTCATTTATGGCCACCATCTCACCCTCAACATGATGAGTAGATTTATAAAGAAGAAAGAGATTGTGAGGCTCTGGTGGGGTCACGAGATTTGGGATCTGGTACTTATGCCTAGATAGCATACATTCGAGGAGTGTACAATTGAGGCAGATGTTTACCTCGAATGACTGGAGAGCATGCAAGTGGTCCAAAGATTAGGTTGGGAAGAAAGTGAGAGATATTATCCTTTCTAAGGCTTTTTGGTGAGGGGTGAAGGGCGCTCTTAAGGTATTTTTTCCTCTTGTCAAAGTCCTTCACATGGTTGATAGTGACAAGCTTGCTATGGGCTTTATATATGAGGTTATGGAGAAATGCAAAAGAGAGATAGCCCAAAATTTTGATGATGATGAGAACTGCTACAAGCCTGTTTGGGAGATTATTGATGAGAAGTGGGATAGGCAGCTACATCGGCCATTGCATGCAGTTGGTTATTATTTGAACCCAGCTTTTTTTTATGTTGACAAGGATATACACACAAATGACACAATTATGACTGGATTTAATAAGTGTGTAGATGTGCTAGTTCCTGATCCGGATATCCAGGATATTATATTCGCTGATGAGCTGATAAATTACTCGTGCTCATTAAAGTCCTTTGGGAGTCCAATGGTGATGAGGCAAAGGACCAAAATTGATCCAAGTAGTAATAATTTTCTTAAGTTCATCAAGTTCAAGTAATCAAGTTTCATTTTTATAATTCTATTATTTATTTATGATTTTATTCTATATCTTTGCAGCCAATTGGTAGAGCCAACATGGGTGTAGTTCCCCAAATTTACAAAGTTTGCCATTCGGATCTTAAACCTAACCACTTCCTCATCCGGTTGTGAGCGTAATTCGAGTACTTTTGAAGGGGTAAGGCCGTAAGGGCAATTTGTATAATTGTATTAATAATACATGAACTATAGATTTTAATTAGTTTCATTTGATTTTGTTAGATTCATACAAAGAAAAGGAACAGGCTTAAATCAAAGAGGCTCAATGACATAGTCTATGTCAAGTATAATCGATTTTTGAATGACAGGTTTGCTAAGAGAGATAAGAGAGACCCCATCAGATCAAAAAATATGGACAATGCTATGGAGTGGTTAGTTGATGATGATAAGGTCGAGGGGTATGAAGGATTGACATGGGACATGGTCATGGATGCTTCAGGGACATCAGCTGACCCTCCTAGAGCCATTAGATCTTCTGCATAGAGAAAGAGGGTGGAGGAGGAAGAGGAGGAAGAAGAGGCAGATTCAGAAGAGACGGAGGAGGACGACCAATATGTCCAGGAGGGTGACGACTCCGATGAATATGACATCAATGCAGCTGACCCTAATTTTTCTGATGATAAATGATGAATGTTGAATAATTATTAAACTTTGAACTTTGATTGAACTATTGTCTATTAAAGATTCTTGAGTCTTCAAATATTACTTTCATTTTTATTTTCTTCCTCATGGTGGTGTAATACTATAATGTGATTTGTGGATAGTGGATTTGTAGTTCCACTGGTTTGGTACTATTTGTTAACTTTGGTTTGGTAATTTGGTTGGTTGGTAAATTTTAAGTTTTAATTGGATATCGATTATGGACCGACCTATGGTTATGCTTATAGAGTGTGTGCTTACTTTGAATTCTGATGTGTCCTAAATACTTAATTCTTATATTTTATAAAATATATAACTGTAGAATCCTTTTTGGATTCAACTAGGCCGCCCAGGTTCTGGGTGCCCGCCTAGGACACGCCTAGCGCTTTTTGAAACACTGACTATCACAAATATACTGAAAACTCCATCCCTTCTAGAAACTACACCTCACAAATCAGGTTGTGACACAGCATTACCAATGACACTAGCCTATCAAAAATCAGGTGAGTCACAGCATTACCAATGCCACACAGTCCATACGGACCACGCCTTATAATCCATCCTGACCATACCCTATTCCGACCATGCTCTACTGGAGCACATCACTATACTCATAGTTTTATATGCTCTCATAAGGCCTTTAAATGGCCACATAACCCCAACATACATTGCTAGTCACATTGCATACATGTCCATTGCACGTCCATGTGAAAACGATTAGAGATAATATCACTATGATTATCATTATTTTATGTTAGCTAAAAATTAATATTTTGATGAAAATCTCCATGTCTGCCCTTTTGTGCCTAACAACCGCAAGATTCCACATTGATCAAAATGTCAAGTTCCACATTAATCCTCTATCTAAATGTCAATATTAGCTACCATGAAATGAGAATCCTATGATTCATAGATCGCACACAGCTAGAATACCTAGCTATTACTATAGTAAATATAGTCTAAACCAATCAAAAGCTAATGTATGCCATTGCCAACCGAGCCCCATCTGTGCAATTGCTATAATCTCCAAATTTATTTTTGGGACTTGTATAGCAAAGTATTATCGTTATATAAAATACACCTTTGCGACTAATTTATACTAGCCAGGTTGATTTAATACCAAATTTCCAAGACAAAGCACCATGTCTTTCTTGGCTTTTCAATAAGTCACTAAAAAGCAAGAAATAATTCCATTTGGAGTCCAATAGTAAAGTGGAATATAGGCTTATATCCAACTAATGTAATAAGATGTTTTGTTGCTTGGATCCCTATTCAATCTTGGTGTTGAAATTTTTGTGCACTCTTCATCAAAACTCCATGAATCGGTGAGACATGTAGAGATAGATTGTCGTTTGTTCAGGAGAATGGCACCCTTGGAAATAAAATGAAACCTCAAATTGCATGTAGCATCAGAGTTTACTAAATAGAGGAACTTGTATCTAATTGTCAAAAATTAAAATTTGAGGCAAGTGTTTCCCCTTAAAAAAAAAAAAAAAGAAGGAACTTATATCTAACGACATGACATTATCATCGACGCTCTTCAATGCAAATTTAGTAAGCAAGAACTTCAATTGTACAAAGTGCTCAAGGTTCGATAAGCAAGACACACACCCCATCATCACAATAATATTTTTTAATTAGGACAAATCAAATACTATAGGTTCGCACTCAAATAGCATGATACATATCACCGAGAACCAAAATGTTCATATATAACGACAATTTAATGCGAATGGTCCCACTAAGGATATGATCCTTGATAGAGTCAAATGGTAGAAAACGATTTGTGTGGCGGACCCCAAATAGTTGGGATAAGGTTTGGATGATGATGATGATCATAACCACAATTTTATGCAAAGTATGCCTAAATCCTAGATGTCACCCTTCAAAAGATAAAATGTCTCTCTTTTTTGTTTATTGATTAAGAGCTTGGTCATTTTACATTTTCTTTGGGTAAGTTTTTTTGGTTGAGTCAATGGGGAGAGGGTCCCTACCCTTGGTAGGAATTGCGCCTGGAACCTAATTTTACCCTTTAAAGAGTAGAAAAGCACAACCCAAGAAGTTCAATTTTTTAACAGGATGCCACATTTTAAAATGCAATGGAAAGATTATCAGTATATAAACATACACCAATGTCCCATTGAAGAAACAAATATACAAAATAAAAAAAAAGAAGCAGAACCCCTAAAAAAAAATTCAAGCTCCCATTTCAAACAAAACAGAAAAACGAAGGAACTTAAACAGAACCCACAAAATAACCCATTAAAACAAGAATGAAGAATGTGATTAAAGCAAAACAACATAAAAATGTAATAAAAAGAAAACCTAATTCAGTTTCCCACTCCAAAACCAAATAACAATCCCAAAAATCTAACCTTTTAATGGATAATCACACCAAGACAAGAACAAGAAGAAGAAGAAGAATATAGTAACATCAAGTAGGATAAAAAGAAAAATAGAAATGAATTAGTGATTGGAACAAGTAAATAACAGATAAAAAACAACCATTAATCAAATCATTCCCGTACATTTTAACCAAAAAATTAACCCTAAATAAAATACTAATAAAAACCTTTAGAGTATCAGACGCCTTTTTTAACTCGATCTCCAACTCCATCATCGTCGTAGCCTCACTGGTTCTAATCACCGCTGCCAAAGCCATTATCGCTGCTACAGCCTCAGCTAAATCGGGTTTCTTTCGCCAAAAATTAAATTCATCTATAACACTAAACGAGGCATTCTCTCTGTCTCTATGCCTATCACCATGGGATTCGCTCAGGCCCGGCTTAGCCGGGCCGCCATCAACGGCGGCTTGGGCTTGGGCAAGCCAGTGACTTGAGACGGCGTGGTGCTCGGCTCTAGCGGCGTAGTAGCCAGCTCCAGAGCCGGCTTGGATTGGGGGTTTAGGCGCCATAGTTGCAGGAGGCGCTAAATTTGGAGGCGGAGAAGAGAGGGATTCGCGTTGGTCGAGAATGAAAGAAGCAGAAGGCCTCAACATTTAATAGAGGGCGTCGGATTCCTGCGAGGTGGACCACCGGGATTTCGTGGAGAGAAAAAGCGAGTGATGATATTTTAGAGAGAGAGAGAGAGAGAGAGAGGGAGAGAGAAACCAGAGTGATTCGCAGGAAAAGAGAGAGAGAGAAAGAGGGAGAGAGAAACCAGAGAGATTCGCAGTAAAAGAGAGAGATTCGCAGGAAAAGTAATGTCCGAGAATTTATTAGCCGCAAGGGCTAGAAAAGGCCAGGACGCCAGGCGCAGGCCCAATAGGCTGGGAAGTTTTGGACTGGACCGGGCAATTAGGCCCGATATAGGTCCATGACCACTTCAAACTTTGGCGGCGTAATGTTATACTAGGAGAGGCCTGGGCCGGTGTTATGGAGTATAGGACCGGGATAGCCCGTTGCCAGCCATGAACAGAGCTTGGAACTTCATCGTCCATTGCATCATCACCATGTGCTCAATGGATGAACGGTGATGGAGTGACGAGGTTATGGCATGATTGTGGAAGTCCAACGCTCCAAGGGTGGCAAAGGGCCGGACCTCGGGCTGGACAAAAACAAAACAAGAAAAAATAGAAGAAAATGTTAAGAGAAAAAAGGAGGATGGGCAGTAACTTAATCCGGCTCAGAGGACACGGCCTAGGCCCTACTTTTTTCAAGGCCAGGCCGACCTACTTTTTTAAGATTTGTAAACTTGTATTCACCAAAAAAATTATTAATAAACTTGTATGCCCTTATGGCAACGGTTTCAAAATAGTTAAAAAGTGTTATGCACTACAGTTGGAGCATACACTCTATCTTACTCTTAGGTAAACTCAATTGGTATGAATGGTTAGGACCTTAAAACTATGGGTATGTAACCTTTTCAACCTACTAACCTCAAAAATAAAATAAAAATAAATAAATAAATAACAAAATTGCACTTAGCATATGCCTAAAAAAGTTACTTCCCAATATTGAACAAAAGCTATCCACTTTTTGGAGTATGAGATCTAAGGGTTGAAGAACTTGAAATCCAAATATTTTTTTTTGTTTAAACATAATCACCTAGTGATTCTTGTTGTAAAATTGGGATAACTCAATTACCCCTTTGAGCCAATTAGGATAACTCAAATTCTTACTTGATGTGGTGAACACCCCACAACAATAATTTCAAGACTCAAATAATATGTCCGAGATGCAATTACAAGTGCAATATAATTGAAAAAAACAAATAAATAAGAAAGCAAATTATATGGGAAATCATTAAATAACAACACAAATGAAAGTAGAGAGGAACACACACATTTACGTGGTTCACCCAAGATGGGCAACGTCCACGGGCAAGACGACAAAGATGTATTCACTATCAAGAAGAAAACTTATAAGATTAGATTTATATAGAGTTACATCATACAATCTCAAGAAAAGCTCAAAAAAAAGAACTTCTTACCTCAAAACCACCTACAATCGACTCCTTTATCCGATTCACCGATGCCATGAAGAAATGCCGACAAAATAGCCCAACACAAGCCTAAATGATGGTATTAGGGTTTTGTTGTAAAACCCTCAATTTCTAGCCCCAAGCTTTTTTTTCAAGTTTCATTTTCTCTACATAAGAGTTCCCCCCTCTTCAAAATGCCCGTTTCTCTCTCTAAAAAAGGCCCTTTTATGAGCCTTTACTAAAAAGCTTATTTTAGTGACTAAAATAAACTTCACCTTATTATACCATAGGGTGTGATCTTTGCATCACATCTCAATAATTTCCATCTTGATGCAAAATCACATTTGTGCTTTGTCAACCCATCATTTCTTGCATTTCTTAAAACTTAGAGAAGTTAGGCTCCATTCTAACTTCTCTACTTGATGGGCTTCATAAGTATATCCGTAAGGTTGTCTTCGGTCTTGATTTTGATCAATCAAATTCTTTCATCTTCAAAAATTTGTTGGATATAATGATATTAAACCAATATGTGTCTTGATCATTTATGGTAAACTGGATTCTTGGCCAAATAGATAGCATTCATATTGTCACAAAATAGTTCAAAAAGCTTGCACACAATACTCATCTCACTCATCAATCCTTGAAGCCGCACGAAGTATTTTGATGCCTTCATTGTTGCCATGTACTAGGCTTCAGTAGTTGACAATGCTACCATGCCTTGGAGCTTTGACATTCAACTTACCGGTTCATTTGCAAACCGAAAAACAAAATGTAGTGGTCGACCTACCTCTATCAAGATCACCGGCAAAATTTACATCCACAAGACCTTGCATTTGAATTGAGCCCTTGCCAAATGTGATTGCATAACTAGTTGTGCCTCTTAAGTATTGAAGCACCTATTTTGTTGCTTCCCAATAAATCTTTCTGGGGTTTGTCATAAATCGACTTAGAACATCAACTGCATGTGCGATATCCAGTTTTCTACATGCCATGGCAAACATTAAACTTCCAATCGCATTTGCATAATGCACCTTAGCCATGCTTCTTCTTTATTCTTCTATCTTCGGACTTTGCCTTAAAGACAATTTGAAGTGAGGCACTAAGGGTGGCTCCATCGGCTTTGTATCCTTCATGCCAAAATTTTCAAACACTCGTTCTATATAACCCTTTTGAGATAGTGAAAAAATTCCATTTAGTCTATATCCCTTTCAATTTCAATACCAAGGATTTACCTTGTTGTCCCGAGATCTTTCATCTCAAATCTTTTGCTCGAAAAGTCTTGAGCTCATCAATTTTAGCCTTATCTTTGCACACCAAAAATATGTTATCCACATATAAGACTAAAATTAAGTACGTACCATCATCAAAGAACTTTAAAAAGATGCATTAGTCATACTTACTTCTAATGTACCAAATTCTCATTATGAACATATCAAATATTTTATACCATTGTTTTGATGTTTGCTTGAGCCCATACAAGGACTTCTTCAATTTGCACACAAGTTCTTCTTTGCCCTTCTCTATAAAGCCTCCAGTGGTTGCAAGTACACTTCCTCTTCAAGTTCCCCATGCAAAAAGGTTGTCTTCACATCCATTTGCTCAAGCTGTAAATCATACATAGCAACTAACCCAAGTATTTGGATCCACATAATATTTGTGCCACTCGAGTGCACGAGTTTCTCTAGCAGCGTGTCGATGTGCCAAAGGCACAACTTCATCATGATGGCTATGTGGTTCTTCATCTTGACTTCGTAGTTCTTCACGTTCTTCACCATGATCAATGAGTATATTCTCATAAGGCGTAATTGCACTTAGTGGAAGTATTTAGAGTTGTCTTCCAATTCTTGGCTCTCTTGTTGCACTTCTTAACTGTTGTCCTTCAACATCATTTATTTTGCCAATACCTTGGATTTATCGAAATGCACATCATGGCTAGTGATTATTTTTCGGGTACTTGGATCCCATAACCGGTACCCATTCACACTCTTGCTATAACCCACAAATATGCACTTCTTTGACCTTTGATCCAATTTGTTCATTTGGCAACTTAGAATAAGTGCATATGCATCATCACCAAACAAAATTTAAATCAGAATAGTCACTCAGAGTTCCATATTATACATCATTAGAAGTTTTGCTTCCCAATGCTATCGAAGGTGACTGATTAACAAGATAACAAGCCATTGATACAGTTTCTGCCCATAATTCTTGTTCTAGACTTCCATTGCTTAACGTACACCTCGCATGCTCCATCAAAGTGCGATTCATCCTCTCAGCCACACCGTTTTGTTGAGGATTGTAAGCATTTGCATAATACCTATTAATTTCCTCAGCCTTGCAAAAACTTTCGAATTCCTTTGATCCAAACTATCCATTATTATCGGTCCGAAAAACTTTGATGTAATGCCTTGTAGATTTTTCAACTTTGGCTTTAAAATTCTTGAACGCACAAAATGCATCATTTTTAAACTTGAGAGTTTTGATCCATACTTTCTTGAGAAGTCATCAACAAATGAAACAAAATATAATGCACCTCCATAAGATGTAGTCGGTGAAGGACCCCATACATCTAAGTGAATATAATCAAGTTTGCACTTGCTTGTATGTTTCCGGCTTTGAAAAGTTGTCTATATTATTTCTCATAGACACAATGCTCACAAAATTCGGATCCATCAATTTTAGGTGTAGGAATAAAACTCATCTTCATCAAGGCCTTCATACCCTCATCACTCATATGCCCCAATCTTTTTATACCAAAAGTGAAATGTAACTTCCTCACCTTCCACCACGAAATTCACTTCATCATTTATTGTTATGTTTCCCAATAACTTGTACAAGCCCTTCTTTATACCACCTTAACCGGTAAACTTATAAACTTCCGAATCTAAAGAAGAGAGAGAGATGAAGCTCTTTTTTAGTTATGGCACATGCATAACATGCTTAATTGCCCTAATAGTCCCACCAAATATTCTTAGGCAAATCGGACTCATTCCAACCACCTTACTAGTGGAGTTATTACCCATGAATACCGATCCTCTTTCACATGACTCATAAGAGTTAAACCATGATCTATGTGGGCACATGTGATGGGTGGCTCCACTATCAAGTATCCAATTTTGATAGAATATTGAATTATATGTTATCATCAATACTTCATCTTCAATGAACCCAGATATAGACTCTTCAATTTAATTTGTTTCATTCTTGGATTCACTTGACATTTCACCTACAACATTAGGAGCTTTGAAAGAATTCACCTCATTTCTTTTAAAATAATTCTTCCTTATATGACAGGGCTTCCCACATTGAAGCACCCCGTTCATTCGATCAACCCCTTGCCACAAGAGCTTCTGTCTTTGATTCCACTGAACTTCCCAAATATACATTCTTTCAAAGTTCATTGGCAAGTAGGGCACTACACACCAAGTCCAAATCAAGAGAATCTTCTTTACGACAAATCAATGTAGTAACAAGATTATCATAAGATTATGGCAATGAACAAAGCAAGGTGACCGCCTTATCTTCATCTTCCATTCTCGCACTAATACTCTCAAGATGACAAATGATTTATTAAATTCATTCAAGCGTTCTGACACATTTGCATCATCTTTCATTCTCAATCAATACAATTTTTCTTTTTAAGAAAATTCGATTTGTGAGAGATTTTATTTGATACAAGCTTTCCAATTTTTCCCACAAATATTTTGCCACTTTTTCGCCAATAATATTAAACAAAGCTTTATTCGCTAAACACAAACAAATAGTAGCTCGTGCCTTCATATCGAGTTCATATCAATCATAATCAGCCATATTTATCTGTTTTTTCCAAGTAATGCATTGTGTTGCCTTTGATGTACCAATAAATCTTGCATTTTCAAATTTCAAATTTCAAAATTATCTTTCCCATTAAAGCTCTCCAACTCAAATTTGTGAGATGTCATTTTCCCAAAAATACTACACTACTTCGTTAAACTATGATACCACTTGTTGTAAAATCAGGATAATCCAATTACCCCTTTGAGCCAATCAGGATAACTCAAATCCCTTCCTGATGTGATGAACACCTCTCAACAATAATTTCAACACTCAAATAACACGCCCAATATGCAATTACAAGTGCAATATATTTGCAAAAAATAAATAAACAAGAAAGCAAATTATATGGAAAATCATTAAATAACCACACAAATGAAAGTAGATAGGGACACACGCATTTATGTGGTTCACCCAAGATGGGCTATGTCCACGGGTAAGACGGCAACGATGTATTCACTATCAAGAGGAAAACTTATAAGAAAAGAGTTATGTAGAGTTACTTCATACAATCTCAAAAAAAAACTTAAACAAAAAAACTTCCTATCACCAAATCAGCTACAATCGATTCCTTTTTCCTATTCATGGATGCCGCGAAGAAATACCGATATAATAGCCCAACACGAGTCCAAATGATGGTGCTAGGGTTTTGTTGCAAAACCTTCAATTTCCAACTGCAACCTTTTTCTCCAAGTTTCCTTTTCTCTACAAAAGAGCTCCCCACTCTTCAAAATGCCCGCTTCTCTCTCTCTCTCTCTCTCTCTCTCAAAAAGGTCTTTGTATGTACTTTCACTAAAAAGCTTATTTTAGGGACTAAAATACCCATCACCTTAATGAGAATACTACATGGTATGATCTTTGCATCACATACCAACAATTCTTAGGTGGATCTCTAGATTTCAAAATGTAAGAACCTCCAAGAAGCTCATTCACTGAGGGAGTAAGTGTACAACATTGCTCCTGAGGGGGCAAAGGATGCAGCTCTTCAAAACAAAGAACAAAAATACAAAGGGAGGCATATATTAGACTGAATCCTATTTGGTTTGGAGGGATCTGATCTCTAGATTTAAAAAATTCAATAGTTAGAGCCTTTTTTGCTGCTTGGCATTCTCAAAGTCTTGGATTTTGAAGTATATAGAATTAGGTCGTTCACTTTTGAAACATGGTAATCATGATATTAATATCTATAGACATTGAGAGATCCTCAAAATTGAAACTCGTGGAACTAGCTCTCCAGTTCGGGGCTGCCCATTGCTTCTTCTTTTTTTTTCTTAATATATTTTACTGACCATGTCATAAGCATGTCAAGTTTTATTTTCGCTTCAAAAGAGCTCCTCTCTCGCACTTAATAATAAGCTTTTTATACTTCCTCTAATATCTTCATCATCATCATAACTTTTTTTCAATTAATTGAGGCCGGTTATACTTCCTCTAATGTATAGTAGTTATATATTTATCCTTATTTAACCATCAGATTTGAACGAACGGCTAAACTGGATCCAATTACAATATCTCTCCTCTACATTGTTTTATTTTAAATTTTTCTTCACAACAATTTGATACCAAATTTTGGGTGTCCACTTCTCTCTTAAACTTGCACCTATAAACAATATAAAAACAATATTCCTGAAAAAATAAAATGACTAAAATACCTATGAAACATTTAGGGGTATTTTAGTCATTTTATTTTTATTAGAAATATTAGTTTTAATTTTAATTTTTTAGGTTTGTCCCTATTGAGATAATAGAATTTACCAAACTTTATTTTCATAGAATCTACAGAATAAAAAATATAAATACTCTTAAGGCATCAAATTTAGATCAAACGATCAATAGCTTATTTGATCTAAATTGGACGGCTGGATGAGGGGGGAAGTATAGAACTTTCATAAGTATAGAAACCTTTCCCCGCACTTAAACCCAACCATTTGTTCCTTCCATCATGCTCTCTCTCTCTCTATAAAACCCGCTCACTTAAAAACCAAACCTCTGATCTCATAAATTTTTTTAGAAAGAGAAACTTTTGAAAAGTCAATTGTCCCCCTACACTTTAATTTGGTGGTTTTTTCATTGTATATATAATGATATTTTATATACAATGGTGATACAATGCTATTATGCGTTCCTATCTTGTTACTTACAATATACATTTTTCTATCTTGTTACATTCTCTAAAAAGGAAAATATTAGTCTTTTCAAAGCATTGGAGTCTAGAATTCTATTTATATTAATCTATCATACCCAAAATACTCTCTCTAAAAACTTCTCTCTTTGTGTATCTCTCTTTTTTTTTGAATGGTGTGTGGAGAAAGTTGGATGCCATAGTACCGGAACAGTCCGCTTCTCAATTAGTGCAACAATGTCACATAAACCCAAGACTTACAACTAAAAAGATAGAAAAAAAACAATCCAAATGAGGTGGAAAAAAAACTTCATTCAAACAATGAAAAATAGGGTACAGAAAAGTATTAGAAACTTTATGCTTGTGACCCAATTTTCCCACCACACACCTCTTTAAATAGAGATTTTTACAACTATATTTACTATAATAACTACCAACTTACAACAATAACTACTAACCACCTAGCAGTTTCATTACTTTACACAAAATTACAAATACAACCCTACTACATCACTCAAAATAAAATAATATAAAAACTAATATAATTTCTAGAAAATATATTTTAACAATTTTAATGCTCCCCCTTAAAGTGATTTTCTAGAAAATGAGACTATGCCTAGCTCTTAAATATGATATGATCATTTCCATTACTTCCCAAAATAAAATATCCGGCCATTTGACAAGCCATTAAGGAAATTTCCAAATTCCACGAAGGATGATTGTGTAGCCCACCATTGAATACAAATAACATAGGGAATATCATCTTTTACCTATGAATGATGTAACACTTCATTCGTGCCTCCAAAATAGGTTCTTTTGAATCAATGAGAGATCTCCAAACACAGATTATTCATCTTTAAGAAGAATTACGAAACAGAAATTTCACCTTTAATTGACTTCCCAAATCAACACTAAAACCATTTGACCTTCCATCCAAATCCACCTTAAAAAAGATAATCGATCTATTTCACCAAGGGAGTCAAGACAATATCACCACCACCTTTGTGGCTCTGATACCATATGGGGAAATACGGATGTCACAATACCTAAACAATCTGCTTTTCAATTAGTGTAACAATGTTATATTAGCCCAAAACTCACAACCAAAGAGATAGAAGAACAATCAAGATGAGGTAGAAAAAAAACTTTCATTCAATGATGAAAAATAAGGTACACAAATGCCCATTTTTATGGTTTGAATGAAAGTTTTTTTTTACCTCATTTTAATTGTTCTTCTATCTCTTTGGTTGTGGGTATTAGGCTAGTATGACATTGTTACACTAATTGAAAAGTAAATTGCTCAAGTATTATAGCATCCGGCTTTCTCCACATGGTGTCTCTCTCTACCTCTCTACATTTGGACCTATCACTACTCTCTCTTTCTCCTCTTTCTGGAATATGGAGTAATGTAAATAGGATTGTCTACAAAGAGACCAATACCTTTGTAGAAGGTCATAACTATTTTTACTCATTAGATGTCACATTAAATGGTTTTGGGTGAGTCACGAAATTCTTTGAGCTTCCAAGACTACGAAAATTGCATGGCAAGCTTTGGATGTGGATGATTCAAGCCTCCAAGATCAAGTCATGGCTTATTAAACATTCAATATTGATTCTTAGACAAACCCCGATTCCTCTCTATCAAGTCCCATGTCATCTCTCAAAAGAAACTTTGATTTAAAATATTGTAGGGCTCCATTTTCAAAGAATTTTCAAAATCAAATCAATGTATATGAAAACTAGAGTCTTTTTATGGTTTTATTCAAGAGATTAGAGTTTTGCGAAGCAAATGAGTAATCCCACCGATTCTTGGACCAGTTGGGGCTGTTCTTTACGTTATGCATAGCAATATTTTCAGAAAGGCATGCAACGAAGATACAAACGATAACAAGCACGATAGAAAGCAAAAAAAAAAACACTATTTTTGTTTTATGTGAAAGTTTATACAGAGACGACGCTCTAAATAATCAAATTTGAGCTTACTTCAAAAATTTCACTAGAAGAAGTTGTTTTGATACTCAAATATCCTCAAATTGATCATCTCGACATCAAGATGCATGGACATGAGAAAAAAAATGGATTTCAAGTTTTACAAATAGTGTATTTTATAACGTATTTTTGAACCATCAATTTTCAACATTTTCAAGTTTTCATAGATCTGTCGATCTACATTATTTTTGAAGCTTTAAACTTTATAAATAAAAATAAAAATATATTTTAAGGCTATCATTAAGATTTCCAATATTGAAACTATATTTCTCGATATTATTTGAAGGTAGGCTCTAAGTTGATTGTTTAGAGCCTAGGCCCTATACAAACCGTACCCTTGTTTTATTGGTTTGTTTGTGCTAATGAAATTTTTATTTTTTATTTTTATTCATTTTCTTAGTATGCGGAATTAAGATATTGGTGCTTTTATTTTTCTTTATTTCTTTTACCTTTTTAGTTGCTCCTAGAGAATTACAAAGATCAATGAACATGTTTTTTGAGATTAATTGCTCTTTGGAGACATTCCATCAGGTGCACAAAGTTGGTTGATTTGTTGGCCCATTGTGGAGGTTTTCTTTTTTTTTTTGGGAACATGAAGTAAATGTTATTAATAATCACTTTTGTACTATGAGATATGCATTGCAAAATAGGAAAAAAAAAAATAGAAACAAAAGAAAATCAGAAAGATAATCAATCGATTGCAGCGTACCGGGAGATACACGTGGCTTGGTAAACCAGGAAATTACATTTGACAAGTCTCCCTCAAAGATGATTTTCGGATGGTCAAGCTTCAAGCTAAAGGGAAAGGTTTCGGTACTTCCCTTACAACATAGGAGATTTACGCTTCTCCTACCATCCAGCTATGCAATTTGGATCAAGAAAGCCACTCACCGTTTGATCTTAGATCTGACATGTCAAAGTATTTTATTTTTAATTTTTTTATATAAATTTTTTTATTTTAAATTTTTTTATACAAATTGTGTGAGTATGAAATGTAGTTCGTGTCATCTTCTCATTGGGATGCACTAATAAAAAATATTAAAAATAATTTTTTGATAAAATATAATGACCAAAATACCTTTTTGAAACTTTCAAAGGTATTTTGGTCATTTTATTTTATTAAAAATATTTTATATATATATATTTTTCGTTAGTGCGAGTCTAATAGAGGATTGACCTACAAAATTTGGTATCAAAATAGTTTATAAAGAAAATTAAAAATAAAATAGTGTAGAGACATGACATTATGATTGGGGCAATCTTAGCCCTCCATTCAGAATGGATGGTTGGATAAGGGGAATTATATAAATTTTACGTTGTAACAGAAGCATAGAAAGCTTGCCCCAAGCTAAATACCCCATGTTTGAGAGCCTTTAATTCTACTGAGTAGTGCAACCCCACAAGGGCCGAAGTACAAGATTGAAACTCTACCCTTCTCATTTCTAAGGAGGCCTCCCAATCTTAGTAGATCTAGGTTGCCTAATCTGTTGCCATCAAAATTTAATTTGACTCAAATTTGTACGGAGCGATGCCCAGTTACTTAGCTTCAAGTATTTTTCTAACCCACCAGAGGCTCAGCCCTATTACATTGTGGAGTTTTTACTAGCTATAATGGATGTAATTGAGTGAGATAGGTGCACAATTTTGTTCTTTCATGATTACATTTGATTTCATCTATAAAAGTTGTTAAAAGATATATTTCATCTATAAAAGTTGTTAAAAGATAACTATATATATATATAGTTTATTCGGTTGGCTATTTTGTTTTTGCTTATGAACATGTGCAATTATCTTTGTCACTCTTCCGCCCAATAGAAAAAATAAAGAAATCTATAATGAATCCCTTCTTTAATTTTGTATTATTTGTATTAATATTAAAGCTCAATCTTTGATCTTTTCATGAGACCAGCTTTGCTCTATGAGGCAGAATGTTAGGTACTCAAAAATAATATACCCATAGAATGAGTGGAGTGGAGTGGAGTGGAAATGGGGATATTGAGATAGATGACTGGCCAAACAAGAAGGTATACAATTCGAAATGAATACATTCGAGAAAATTTAGATGTGACACCAACATGTGATATGATGAGA
Organism: Amborella trichopoda; assembly: GCF_054954075.1. Taxonomy (NCBI): domain Eukaryota; kingdom Viridiplantae; phylum Streptophyta; class Magnoliopsida; order Amborellales; family Amborellaceae; genus Amborella; species Amborella trichopoda. The sequence goes on from NC_142348.1 coordinate 6,450,667, forward strand.
GATAGTAGATATAATTGGAAGTTGTGAAAGAGAGAGAGTAGATATAATTGGAAGTAGTGAGAAAAATATAGGGATTTATGGCATTACTTAAGGTGTGACCCTCAATAGAGCAAAATTATGGATCATGGTTCATGTAGCCAATTCCAATTAATTGAGAAAAGACTATGATGATGATAAACTTTGTTGGGCTAATCCACTTAGAGCACTCTCACATGAATGCGGATAAGCAATAGAATTGTTCACTTTTTCAAGACACGTCCATAGGAGAAAGAGATCAAATCTACTATAAACTTCACAAGGTTACAATGGTCTTCCAATAAACAACATTTCTTGAGCTCTCTACTTTCTTCTCGAGACTTTCTCTCTAGTTTTTTTTTCTTCCAAAAAACAACATTTCTTGAGCTTTTTACTTTCTTTTAGAGACTTTATCTCTAGGTTTTCTTCTTTGAGGATCTTTTCTCTCAGATGCTTCTTTTTTTTCTAGTGCATCTTTCTCTCTAAATGAAAATGATATCGCTTTCTCTCGTCTTCTTGTCTACAAAGGAATGTTCTTTCTCTCTTCTTCTTGTTGGCAAAAAAATGCTCTTTCTCTCTTCTTCTTGTCGGCAAAAGAATGCTCTTTCTCTCTTCTTCTTATCTGGAAAAGAAATAAACAGTTTATATAAGGATGCTACCTTATAATGTAGAACTATGGATGCCCCTCAAAAATTATCGAGATGTATAACTATGAAAAATATAAAGATTTTAAGTTTCAGAAATAGTGTTTTTTACAACATATTATCTACATCGTCCATTTTCAAGATTTTCATATGTTTATAGATCTACTTGATTTTAACCATTTTTGAAATTTAAAATTTTATAATTAAATATAAAAATAGATTTTGAGATAATCCTAAGAACATTTTACATCAAAATTATATACCATGATAAAATTTGAAGGTGCACCTTACCTCTACACCTACGGATGCATCCATATGCAAACTGCACCCGGAAAAAAATGCTCTTTGTATTCTCTACAAAAATAATGCCCCTTGTATTTTTTCTAATACACCAAAGAGAGTCAACTGCAATACAAAGAGTCTCCCACAGTTTTTCTTTTGTATATGGGCCAAGGGATAACCACCGTATTTAAAAATATATCTATAACTTCTTAAAGAGCAATACATCTCTATCTCCTCTTTTTAGAAAGATACAAGAGTACTATCTCCTAAAAATATAAGATGACTATCTCCCCCATGCCAAAACCATACATGATATTCTATTGTGTGGGATAGTGACTTGGTCAACAAGTCATTTTTTTTTAACTTTCCCACATTGCCAATTTAACAAGGGCAATTCCATTAGTGCCCTCCCAACATGCTACGGGACACCCAACAAATCTTTCATTTTTTTTTTGTACCTACAACAATTAATATGTTAGCCTCAACCTTGAGGAATATGTTTGCCTCAATACCATTTTGTTTTACTCAATTTATCTCCTCTTACTGCTAACTTTTTATTTATTTTTGGATTATTCATCTTACCATTGATGTTGAATCGACTTATCTAGAGTACACTTGCAACTACGTGCACAGTAAATACGCCAGAAAAAAAGCTCGAACTTAATTGGTTAGCACTTGACGATTTTCTACCTTACCTCCTATGCTTAATTCTTACCAAGGTATGGGCCCTCTCCATTGACTCGCCCAAAAAAGAAAGCATGCAAATACGATCATAGTATAATCGATCGCAAAACTTCCTACTATAACAGCAAATGTTTACCCATAAGTTGTCACACTGTAGTAACCACAAGTTGTGGTTGTTTCCACATCAATTGGTGTTCTTCGAGCCCAAGACCTAAATTACGGATAGATTTTTTTTTTTTTTTTTTTCAATTCATGGATTTGTTGGAGTCAAATATTCCACCTAATAAATTCAATAAATATGGTATTTGGCGAATGTTCATCAGTAAATATGATATTTGACAGTATTATTTTGTATTTATAGATAAAACAAAATTGAATATGTCATTTAAATATTACTAAAATATGATATTTACTAATATTTATAATGAATATGGTATTTATTAATTTTTATCAATAAAAGTGATGTTTGATTATCTTTTTTATGTTATGTTTTTATGTATTTATTAGTAAAATAGAAAATGAATTTGTTGCATTTAATATTGAAATTTTTATTTACTAGTATTTTTAGTAATATCCACTGATATTTATTAATAAATCAATAAAATTTGTATTTTCTGATATTTAATTATATTTTAAAATGTTATTCATAGTATTCATTAGTAAATTTGATATTTTAATGATATCTATAAGTTAGTCAGTAGTTTTACTAATATTTTATGGTATGCATTGATTACTTATATTTATCGTTATGAAGTTTATTAATATTTTTATATTTTTTACACCATCAAATATATAAGGAAATATATACAATAAGACCATTTACTTTTGCTTCAAAGAGATCACAACTATTATTGACCGTTAGAGGTGAAATCTAGTATAAAGGAAAATTAATTGTCTCAACTCATACCGCATCGAAAGTTGCAATTCAAGCATCAGAAAACCTTTACATAAATCATCTTGGCTTGAACATTATGGTTGAGAAAAAAAAAGAAGAAAAGGATTTCAAGCTTTTAAAAAAATGTCTACATGGCTTAATCTAAATCTCTAAAAAAAAGTGTACACATGGGTTAATATGACAAGGACATGGAGAGGGACAGGAAGAGAGATTTACCAACACCTTACAATTTGAACCATCTATTTTTGTAGGTAATGACATGGATCAGTGTAACTAAAAAATTTCATTTAGTTGATAACTTTCAACTTCTAATTAATGAGTTTTGTAATTGATAGTTAAATAGCGGTGTCCAGATTAGCATACAAGATAATTTCGCAATAGCGGATTTCTAATATTTTCCCGAACGAGTTATCAAACAAGGTTCTCATTTCAAGTAACCATTTTCTATTTACACAATGCTTTGGGGCTCCCAGTTGATTCCCAAGTAAAATTGCATCCCTGGTTTGGTAATGAGACCTAACGTTTTTGCTAAATGCTGGTATTTTACCCCTAGAGCAAAATCACCAACGTAATCAGTTGGTCATTTAACCCTACAACCCATTATTTTTCCAATTATTTTGCTGTTGATGTTATTTTGACACCAATTATTATAGATCTTCTCTTGTTTCTTTGTGACCCGTTTGTTGAGTTTATCATTTTATAACAAGAGAAAGTTTATATAAAGATGCAACTTTAGATTATAGAAGTAATGTGCACCTGCAAAATCCAATAGCAAGAGGCCTTTCGAAGTTGAAAAATCTTCTCATTGATTATCTCAATCTCAAGATATATGGATAAAAAGAAAAAAATAATTTTGTCTTAAAAATAGTGTATCTTGTAATAAATTATCTGGACCATATATTTTCAATATTTTCATGTGTTTATATATCCGCTCGATTTGTACCTTTTTTAGAATTTAAAATTTCATGTTTAGGGTTAAACGTAGTTCTCCAGTTCATTATATTCTTTATATACTAAAACTACATCTTCCGACAAAATTTAGAGTTGCGTCTTTCTTGTATAGTATAAGGTGGGCACCATAGAATTTGAGTTCTAACCCCCTTGACCGACGTATGATTAGCAACTCTCTGTCTTTTCATGGCGGATCGGTTCCTTGTTTTTGGGATCTGATCCAAAACCCTCTGGCGAGTGACACCCATATTTGTGACTTGGAAGATTCTGCACCCGAGTCATCTAATTTTTCATCAATGCTAGAAAAAAATACATAGCAAAATTTTGTTGTAGAGGAATAAATTACTAATGTAATTTTAAGAAATGAAAATTGTTTCATGCAGGCTGGACCACTTTTCGACAATATGCGGTCCAGAGGTATAAAGTATCCATCTTAAAGATGGATACAAATAGGTGGTCAATCTAAAAACAAGTGTAACTAACCGTCTTAATGTTTTCTTAATATAATTATTATTTCTAAGTTTCAATTATTATTTATATTTTTTTTCGTATTCAGGATCTCCATGTTAAAGATTATATATTCTTTTGAAATTAGGACCAAATTATATTTAAAAAATATATTTATTGCAGGGCCTGCATTTCTACAATATGCAAGCTGGCCGCATAAAAACCGGGTCTTTAAGAAAAGGCCCATAACTGGTATATATCCATATCATACTTTGAGATGTGGTTTCAATATGGTATAGGATCCAATGCTTGGGGTCTTGGTGATATTCTTACATGTTTGGTGATCCAATGGTTGGGTCTTGGGGATATTCTTACATGTTTGGTAATTTTCAATGTGATGAAAGCCTGAAAACCTCATTGAAGCCTAGCCATCGGAAATGGCCAGCTTACGGCTGAGATGACGCGAAAATTGCTTTAAAATATTCACTATGCTCATTATGTATGAACTAATTTCCCGTTGTATTGCACACTTCTCATGATCCCATTCACTTGAAGGACAAATATATTATGATCCTCATGACCAAAAGGATTTGTGGTTGTGAAGGTCATCTCTATCCAATCCTGGTTCAGAATTTGGAGGATGATAACATCAATAAGCACATCATTAAAGTAATCTTTTTATGTTATTAACTATTTAATGGCAAACTAAAAGACACACCGGGAATTGCATTGGGTACATTCTTATTCTAAAGAGATTGAGGAGCACTACCAGTGCTATGTCTATACGTTGTGTTAGATTTAGTCATTGTAGGCAACAAATAAGAGCCAAACCATTGATAATGGGACACAATAGAATGCGAGTTTTGTTGGTTCATTAGAGCATTTAGGAATGGGAAAGCTTTATATGTGACCTCACCTCCATCTAAAGTATATGTGATCCCTGCTCCCAGCCTTCAAATCTGGGTAGATGGCTAGGATGCCTTGAGTTACAATATCACAAGCTACTCTGGAGCATCAGATATTGATCATACGGCTCGGAGTGCTTTATTTTTAATTTTTATTCTATAAATAATTTTACAAAAATACTTTGAGAAATGTATACATCTGACATGGGCACACTTGATTTAAATAAATAAAAATCTCATGATGTAAATTTACCAGAATACCCCTAAAACTTTTTGGAGAAATTTTGGTTATTTATTTTCATGGGAAATACCTTTTTTTTTTTTTAGGTACACCACAACAAGGTGGGACGCCCCAAATTTCACTCAAAAATGTTTCGTAAAAAAAATAAAAATCAAATAGTATTTTGGCGTGACATTGTGACATTGTAACAGAAACAACCCTAGCCGTTCATTCAGATCTGAGTAGCGGGGTCACATATCATTTATGAGTGGGTGGAGCCACATAGAAAGCTTTTCCTTTGAGTATTTATATGAACAAGTAGGGTCAAATGAAATTAGGGATTAAGATTAAGGCACGGTTTACTTTCTCACTGAGTTTAGTATTTTCTATCTTCAAATAATTGCAAATAATTGTTATGGAAGACCTGCAACAGACAATTTTTTATTTTGTTATTAAAGTTTGGAGCCTTATTGCTTCAGCTGAGCTCATTTTAATTTCTTTTAATGTTAATTTAGTACTCTCCCTGTTTGAATCCATGAAAAATTAATTTTTAGTATCTTTCTAGAAAATGAGGAATTTCTAATGATTTCCAATGATTGATTTTGGTCGAAATATTCATTTTGTCTCCTACAGACTCCATTCCCTCTCTCTTCTGCAAGTCCTCATTCATCTCTCCCATTTAAATTTTTTTTTTTTCTAAAAAGCCTTAATATCTATGTAATATAATGTTAAACAAGAATGCCTACCATTTTCAGTACTTATGTAGTGTTATGCTCCTTGTCTGCATTAATAAAGTCAAAATCACCACTCGCCAAAGATCCTTGATCTCACAGAAACTGGAAAGTGTCCTCAATACGGCTAATATCATTACAAAACAATTCTACAACATACATCACACACAATTTTAGTAATTATGCCATGGTGGATCCCAAGCCCGTCATGCCAGTCCCATGCCCGAATAAAAGAAGGCATGCTAATCACCCGTCATGCCAATCCCATGCCCAGATAAAAGAGAAAGGTGTGCTAACCACCCGTCATGCCAGTCTCATGCCCAGATAAAAGAGGAAGCCGTGTTTGGTTAGCAGTCAACGTAAAACTTTTGACAATTTTATTTCATGAATTTTGATCATATCTTATATGCTCATCCTAGGGCATTCCTGGTAAGAGACGAGGTATACAGGCACTCGGGTGAAGTAAATAATGAAAAAATGTTAGCTAGGGTGTTCCCTGAAAACGACAAGCTACAACGACATGTACAGTCATTGATGGAGCAAAATGACAAAACATGATTTATATAATTAATCCCAAATAATTGCGATAAAGCTTGAAAGATGATGATGACAATGACATCACAAACCATCTTAATCTTTTATTGAGGCAATGAACTGCACTGAGATCTTGTTCATGATCTGTCTAATTGGCATGATTCAGTTCTGATAGCAAAATGGTACCTACTAAATTGTAGAATACACGTGGTTTTGACTGAACCAAAGAATCATAGAGTATATAAATATAAGATCATTGAAAATAAAATAACAGTTTCAAATAAAATAACATTCCAAACCGTGTGAACCGGTCTACAAAGCGCATGAGCCCACAAGTGGCCAAGGGGAGGATTGTTCCACCCTTTCTTGGAATAGGAACTTAGGCAGGACAACAGTATGGTCCACTTTTATAGTAACCTAGTGATATAATCAAGATCGATATAGACATAAAAATTTCATTATATATAAAAATAATATTACAAATACCCCTCATGGAACTCGTGAGAAAATATGGCAATAAAATAGAGGGCGAAAAACACCCATACAATCCACATGGAACTCTTGGTATGGTACGGTGGAGGACCAAAATCAGGTGCATTAATTTTAAATATAGACCAAAAGACATAAGACTTTTAAAGTATATCATATGGGGATTGTATACAATGAAACCACCTATCTTTGATACATAGAGGTCACAATTATTTACAATCATCTTTCTGTGAAATATGATAGCTTGGGTATGTCACAAAGTTTAAGAACATTTATATTGAACTTTGGCTTTAATTAATAAAAATAAATGCAGCTATCCAATTTCACATCCAATAGTCAAGATTAATTGTGACCACCCTATCATATGGCCCCAAAGAAAATGGATTTAATTTGGCTAGTATAAATTTGTGTTTATAAACTCGGATGGTCAAACCCGTCATTCATTGGTACCAGCTAAATCTATCAGTTGGTTCAACTGACTTAGTTAATACAAATGATAAAAAAAATAAAAAACAAAATACATAATATAATGAAACCAAAACCAAATTTAATTTCATCTATTAGGAATCAAAATCCAAATAAAAAAAAAAAAAAAAAACTGTGAAGAAAATGGTAGAAAAAATAAACATCGAGTGAGAAATCAAAGATTTCCAATTTTGACTCTAAATCATTTCAAACAAGGTATTCGATTCAACAAATTATGATATCAATCTACTAAAGGGACCCAAAAGGATCACTTTGAAACAAATGTCGTAGTAGAGACGAGGGATAAATCGAAAGAAAGTCGGATCCGGATCTCAAAGAATGGCGAAGAAAACATGAAATTTGATCTTGGGATTTCAAAGTGTTTTTTGCCTTTTAGTTGGATTTTTTTGTCTTAAAATTATTTTATATGAATGAGATTGGAACAAATTGGGACAAATCTGAGATATTTTGACAAAGGCACCAGAAAGAAATCAATTTTTTTCTACATTCGGTTTGCAAAAAAATAGCCCGACTTGCTTGATTCTAGAAGGACTCGGCACCGATCTTAATCCAATTCCGGGGATGCCAAGTCAAACAGGCAATTTTTAAACATTGATATAAATTAGATTATATTTACCTCGAAGGAGTACACATTATAAGCTTATATGCTCCTGCCGGAGTAATCACGTATGTACTCCCTCAACTAAATTACTAACTTGGACTATTTTTAATATCTCAAAATTTGAGGATGTAACCTCCTGAACCTTCGGCAACCCTAAAAATAATCTTTTGCACTCTATAAAAAAAATAAAAAAAATTATGGGATTGCACACCGACAGCCTAATTTTTGAACTATCAAATTTAGGTGTTCAGGATCTCAAAATCCCTGTTTTACTTTTTTGAAATTACTCCTCCAACCATTTCATTCTAAAGCGTATCCTAAAATTTTCATAATAAAAAGAATACAAGCGCGCAGGTCATTTGCTCGAGGGAGTAAGTATTTGAGTGTGCTCCCCCGTGAGTCTATACATGCAAAAACATTAGAATGAGCGAGTAAAACCCTCTCTATAAATTATTTTCTCCATTTAAGTCCAAAATACATAAAATTCTTTTCTTTCTACAAGCTAAAAGTTTAATTTCCTCGCTAGATTTTCTTAGGTAACCAAAATAAATAAATAAATAAAATAACAAAACAAATATCTCTCTCCCTCTCCTCATTCATAGAAATATTATTTTGCATGCATTTTGCTCTAGTCATTTCCTTTATCTCTTTTATCTACCATTTTTTACTATGTAGAGATTCCTTGCATTTAACCCTTTTTTGAAGTAGAAATGAATTTTCCATGTCGCGTCATATGCTAAACAAATAGCAAAAAACCATTTTATAGAAAATATATTTTTCACAAGAAAATTATTTCCCAGGAAATAAATTTTCCCGACAAATTTTTCCAGGGATTTAAACAAAGCCAGAGAGGGAGAGATAAGGAAAAGCTCATCTTTGTTTCTTTAGAGAGAGAGAGAGAGAGAGAGAGAGAGAGAGAGAGAGAGAGCAGGGGTTAGAGGGTCATGGAACACTTGATTTTGTTTGATCAAATGAAGCTGTTAGGTTTAGTGAAGTTAAAATCAATGCTAAAAATTATCAGGTAATTAAAAGGCTATTCAACCAATTTTTGTTTAATCCATATGAATTCAACTCCTCTTTTAAAAGAGAATAAAGTGCAACAAGAGTAAGCCCTACAATTCACTAGACTTTCTCATTGCTCTTTTTGTTAAATTCAATGATAACAACTTTTTCACTTTAGGGCACAGTAGGATTGCACTTTTTTTCACTTTAGGGCAGAGTGGGCCTTTTTATTGCAAATTAAAATAAGGGCTCCACTTGCAAATGCTTTTCCTATTTGGTGAGTGGTTAGAGAATAAGAAATATTTACGTTTTAGGTCATCCCATAATTTGATAGCCAACCAAATAGGAGCAATTACGTGCTTATCTCTGACCCACACAAACTGGATCTAAACCTAACTTTTACGACCTTTCTCTATGCTCTTGAAGCCTAACTAGATTCCTTATATTTTGAATTTTATCTTAGTCTCAAGAATTAGATTTTTTATTATTTAGGGAGGGATTATTGTCTCTCTTTGGGGGAAAGAATGTTGAGTAGATTGTATTTATCACGAATCTATGAAGATTATAGCCCAATCAAAATTGGTATGAATGTCAATCGAACTCGTTGGATCAGATTTTAGAAACTAAAATAAAAAATATTTCAAAATATGAAATATATTATTTTTTCAACTTTATTTAGCTAGTTAAATCCATCAAAATTGTCACTCCAATAAACTACAACCGATCAAATATTGATTTTTACTTTCAAGCATGCAAATGCACATTAATACACATGCAACATCCTCTCTCCCATGTATATGCTGATGGATGTATGCATATGGGCATTCAAATGTATATGCTCTTATGGAGATTCTTAAAACACACACATGTGTATGTCTAGATGCTCTCATATACGAATTCAACATGCATTCTTACCTTCTCTATCTTACTCGCGTGGATTAGATACACATGCAGGGCATGATCAAATACTTTGTATATTCAAGAGCAGGAACTTTTGAGTGAAAACATTAATTATTCCTTGAAAAGATTGGTCCATTGGATTGGTGGTTAGGGCCTGATTAGGGCGTGAATGCGAATGCAATACATGCGTTCAAAGTCAAACCAACAAATGCAAGCAAGAAAACAAATGCACATTAGTGTAATGGCTTTTTAGGCTAGCAGTTGCTTCTTGCAAGAAAATAGATACACGTTAGCGCAACAATTTTTGCACTAGGCTTTGCCATTGCTTGTTGTAAGACAATAGATGCCCGTTATCACAACGGCTTTCTCACTAGCCGTTGCTTCTTGCTTTCGAGGTATATTTTACGGGCGTACTAGCTGCCAAAAAAACGTAATGCATGCTAACATCAAAGAAAATTACATGCGCACTTAGGCTTTCGAGTTCAACTTCTAGCTAACCTACTTAAAAAAAATGAAAGATTGATTTTACACAAGAAAAGTTCAATCCTAATTTACATAACTACAGAAAAGAAGATTAATTTTTGTAAAATATATCACAAGGTGATAAAGGGCTTGCATCTAAGGACAAGGGCTTGCATCTAAGGGCCGCCCAACCTTAAACAAAAATATCATTGTGAGACTTCGGTTTTGAGAACAATATTTGACTTTTTTTTGATAGAGACTCGTCCTTATCCAATGCATAAACTATAGAGTTCAATAAAAGGATATGCATATGCAATAGTGCCATGCTACTTAATTTTAAATGTTTTCGAAATTACTTGGAATTTTTAATTAGATAAATATTTATAATTAGATGTGTGGAAAATTTTAATAGAAACCTCCAAATAATTTCAATTTTAGATTTTTTTAAAATGCAATGAGTTGCAAGCAATGTTGACTTGGAGGCACAATGAGCTGAATCATTGAATGAACCTTATTCGCAAACTTACATTTTTAATAAATAACAATTAGCATAAGTATTGATTTTAATATAACAAGATATATTAAAATTATAACAAGAACATCTTGTGTAAATAATAAACAAAGAGAGTTTACACCATAAATTCCAAACTATACATGCACCATTAATTTGTAAATACTCCTACCTTCAAATAATAACGCTCCTTATGCAATAAAGTTTTCAATGCCAAATAAAACAAAATGTAGGGGCTGACTTTAACATTATGCCCTTTATTATTATTATTTTTATTTATTTATGTTTATTATTACTATTATTTTTTATTATTGCTATTATTATTATTTATTATTATTATTATTTTTAAAGGCCTCAAAGCACAATGTCATAACTGATGAACAATAGGTTAGAAATGGTTAAGAGGGGTAGTTGTCGTGTCCGCTCCTCCATTGGGCAACCAACATATTTGGATTTCAAATACCTCTAAATATCCTATGAGATATTCCTATTTTTAAAGACTAATATCTTACTAAATAAATAACCATGATATTGATATATTCAATCATCAATATCTCACTAAGTCAACTTATGAGACATTAGTAATTTATAATACCAATGTTCGATGAATGCTGAGTTTTCACAAGGTATCGACTCTTCCATTCGCCATTATTTCAATCTGAACACCTTATGAGATCTTGGTATTTTTTAGCTCTAAAAGCCTAACCCCATGAGATGATGGTGTTTTCTGATATCAATGTTTTACCAAGTCACCCAGTTGAATATTGGTATTTATGAATGCGTGTGGTTTGCATAAGGTTGCAACCTTAAACATTCCAATTAAAGCGCACCTTTAAATTTTATCACAAATATAATTTTGATATAACTTTTTTTTAGAATGGCTTGAGAATCTGTTTTCATCTCTTATTATAAAATTTTAAACTAAAAAAAGAGTTCAAATCAAATAGATCTATAAAAATATGAAAATCTTGAAAATGGATAGTCCAGATAATGTGTTGCATCTCTTAAGTGCGATCTGATTAATTTCTTTAATTAGAATATTAGGGCATAAAATTATAGTTTGAAATTCGTATTTATAATCCATGATGATATCATTGATCAATTAGAAGGTCTTCCAACATCCAAACAACCTTTTATGATGGATTTTTTAGATGCCTTTGTTTCATCGAAGCTATGGCTTCCTTAAACTGTTGCACTGCTACATAAATTTATCCTAAATTTTGGGGATGTAATTTCTTTGATTTAGCTATGAACTAAAAAAAACCAAAACTGTAGGTACTTTATAGGTGCATGAAAAACAATGTTCTAATATTGAACAAATATCATCTAATCTTTAAAAATTTAGATGCAAGTATTTAGAAACTCAAAATCTAAAATTTTTCATAATTCAGCTTTTGATTTTAATGTTGATCTCAGAATTTCAAATCGTAAAAATCTACGCAAGTAGATCTTTTTTATCCATGGGAGTCAATGTACAATATGCTCCCGTTAGAATACTACCCATGCCCAACAACAAATGCCAAGTTAAAAAAAAAAATTTCAAGCCTCAATAATAGTATATCTTGCAACACATTATTTGGACTATCCAATACCAAGATTTTCATGTGTTTATATATCTACTTGATTTGAAATGTTTTTTGGAGTAAACAGTTTTATAATTAGATATGAAAATAGATTCTCCGGTCATCCTAAAAATTTTCAACACCAAAATTGTATTTTATGACAAAGTTTGAAGGTGCACCTTGCTTTGATAGTTTAAGATTGTAACCTTATACAAACCACACCAATTTATAGAAGGTTAATAAAGAGATAAAATATATTTTATTTAAGATTATATCTAAACTATGTGAACTCACAGGTCTAATTAGAGAACAAAGGTTCATTACTTTGGGCAATTTATTCTAAAAGAAATTTTTTTTCAGGATGGGCATGGTTAGGTAAGAGTTTAAACTAACTAGGATTTGGGGAGAAATAGGGAAAGTCTCATTCTCCAAACCGAAAGCGTGAACGTGCACCCGAGGTTGCGTAACCACTAACTATTGTTTGCATGAGCAATGTCATCAAGAATGAACCTGACTGGCCAGAGACCCAGTATCTTGGCTCTGACCGGGTTTAAAGCATTAATTAGGTTTGATTGAAATTGGTCAAAACTAATGTTTGACCGGTTGGATCAGTAAAATAAAATCAGATAACTTCTTTTTTATAATACACTTTATATCTTTAAATGATTATTTTTCTTTTTTGATTTTCTATAAAATTTAGTCTAACTCGATTGACGAGCAATCATACTTGTTTTGATTAGACCAAATGTCGAACCAAATTCGCTTGTCAGTCTATTTCTGTTAATACTATCCATGAGTTTCATGGTAGATAATACTATGCATGAGTTCCTTTCATTGACTAAGCACTATTATTAAGTGTTTTTATATTCTGCCTTTGATGCTTAAAGAATTAAGGATGTTTGTCATTTCATTCCGCCAAACCCTGCTATGCCATGAATTTGAGAAGGTACAATGGCCGTTCAGTTAAAATAATCAACAAAGATTAGAGCATCATCCCTTCCTCCAAAGCAGCTTAGATCCTGAGTCATGAGATGTTAAGTCACCACAGATAGCAGACAAAAAGGGATAAGTTACTAAAAGAAAAGAAAATGATAACTTTAAAGTCTTCTGTTCTTATTGAAAAGTGGAACAGTAAGAAAGAGATTAACCATGTGAAATAAAATTTCTAACCAGGTCCAATTCAACACTAATCCTGGTCTACTCTGATCCATAAACTGAAAAGGGGGTAAAACAAATGAAATCAATTATTCAAATCCAAGTCCAATTTAATGTCAAGCCAAGTCCAATCCAGCCATATTGGACTCTAGTTTGGAGTCCACCATAGAACTAGACAGAAACTTATGAATTGAAAGAGTCGACAATTGGATTCTTTTGGATTTATCTGAATAAATACGAATGTAAATCAAATAGGAGTGCTATTTACATGTACATATATGTAAACACATATTGTGATGTGGAATGATCTATATCAATCCCATACCTTGACTATTACTCATAAGTCAAACGCATTTTATATTATCAAATAGAATTAAATTATAAACATTCAAAACTGAGAACTAAACTATCAACAAAAGATCTCTGGCTTCGACTTTGGAAAATTGTGCTAAAAAAATCTCGGATCTAGATCCAGATAGTAAAATTGCTTATCATGATCAGGTTTGGAGGATTGCCAAGTTGATTCCTTCCACAATCTTGAATCGGCTCTAGTTCTCGAAGTTAATCGACTCCCCATTTTTCTAATGTTTGTTTGATGATTGAAGATACATATTATCAAACAAACAAAGATAAAATGGCTCTACACAGCTTTTTTTTTTTTTTTTTCTTTTATTTCCTGTGCTTTCTTCTTCTTTCTTTTTTTATTTTTATTTTTTTTAACTAATGTTTTGGAAACTGTCTGGACCAAGATACTTGGCCCTTGGCTGAGGCCAATTACCCTGACTCACCCAAGTACGTCCAACCCAATAAGATAAATAAAAAAACCAAAAAAATGAGTCAATTTTTTTAAAATAAAAAAATAAGAGAAAATAAAATAGGTAATGGAAAGCATAAGAAGGATAATTAAATCAAAATAAATAAAAATATATAGAAAGATGGAGTATTGAAGATTTTGATCTTTGACCTGGAATATTTCATAAAAATTTAAGAAAAGAGAAAAATATGAAAGTTTACAAATCATTTTAAAAGCTTTCAAAATCATCTAAAAAATTAATTCTAACTAGTGGTGCTTCCTCTTTTCTTTTTTCTTTTCTGTTTCGCAATATTTTTATCAAATTTATATAAGGGTGGGCCAGTTGACGTGGCCGAGTATAAGGGTGGGGCCATTTTTTAACTATTTGCTGGATAGACAAAGAGGCAGAGGGGAGGATGGTTCCGCACCCTTTCTTGGAACGAAAACTTAGGCAGGACAACAGCATGCTCCAAAAAAGGCTATAAAATAGAGGTCGAAAAGCACCCATACAATGCACATGGAACTCTTGGTTTGGTGGGGTGGAGGACCATTAATTTTAAATTAGACCAAAAGATATGAGACTCTTACGGCATGTTTGTTTCGCGTGAAAATATTTTAGTGGAATATTTGAAATATTTTTCATGAAATTTTTGTTCATTTGGTTAGGTGTGGGAATAGCTAATTGGTGTGAAAAGATACACTAAAATCAATTGATGTGAAAATATTCTCACACTTAACTACATAAAAGAATTCTTTTATGTGAGAATGTTTTTTTAAAAATATTTTTACGTGAAACAAACATGCCTTTAAAGCATATCATATGGTCCCAAATAAAATAGATTTGATTCGGCTAGTATAAGTAGGTGTTTACAAACTCCAATGGACGAGTCATTCATTGGTACTAGCTAGATGCAGTTGATACAAATGATAAAAAAATTAAAAAGGTCCTCAGTATGATAAAATTAAAACCGAATATTTATTTTCATATAATAGGAATCAAAATTAAAATAAAAATAAAAAACTATGAAGAATATGGTAGAAAAAGAGTGAAAATAAGCCAAAAACCGATTGAGAAGACATTTGTTTGTCAATTTAATAGGAACACTTTGGAACAAATTTGATCGAATTTGGTAAAACATTGAGTGATAAATCAAAGATTTTGGATTTTGGGTTAAAAAAGGTCTCAAAATTTCGGCTCTAGAGCGTTTAAAATAAGAGCTTCAATCCAACAACTATGATATCGATCTATTAAAGGGACCCAAAAGGATCACTTTGAAATAGATGCAAAATACTTCGGCTGAGATTTGAGGGATAAATCGAACGAAAGTTCGATCTAGGATCATAGAATGGCAGAGAAAACCAGAAAGTTGATATTTTTAGGCTTTTGATTGAATTTTTTTTTTTTTTTGAAGTTCTTTTATATGAATGGGATAAGGGAAAATTGAGACAAATTTGAGAGGTTTTGATGAAGGAACGGAAAAGAAATCAGTACTTTTCCTTATTCGGCATGGTAAAAAATAGCTCTAGTTGCCCGATTCTAGAGGGACTCGAGACTTGTCGTGAGTTAATTCGGGGGATTTCGAAGTTAAACAGATGATTTTTAAACATTGAAAAAATTATAAAATTAGCACCCCCATAACCCTAATCACCACGTTGTGGTTTTCATTCCCACTAATACCGTCACACAAACACCTTCAAAAAACAAACTCAAACTATTTGAAAAAAATAGGCTCATATGCTCTTGCTGTGGCGTATTTTGTATTTACTCCATCATGTAACATACTATCTTGGAGTCAGAATTATTTTATCCATTTTGAACCCAAAATACGTAAACTGTTTTCCTCACCACAAACTAAAAAATGAATTTCCACTCCAGATTTCATTTCATAGCCATATAAAAAAAAAAAAATTAAAACAAACGAATTAGCTCTTTAGTGCCTGAACAAAAGGGGACAATCTCTCTCTCTCCTTGCTAACAAGTCTCTCTGTCTCTCTTCTACCAATTTCTCTCCCTTCTCATTCTCAAACATCTTTATATCTTTGTTTCTCATCTCTCTCCCCATTCATTGAAATATTTTTTTTCTTTCATTTTGCTCTAGTCAGTTCCTTCTCTCTTTTATCGAAACAAGGCCTGAGAGAGAGAGAGAGGCAGCCATAGTAAATCTAGAGCTTGGGCTAAAAAACATGGCCCGAGGGCCAGGACTCGGCTTGGCCAAAACAGGCCTGACTCAGTTCGCCCCCCCCCCCAGCCCTAATTTTTTTTTCTTTTTTCTTATTTTTTTTTAATTTTACCCTGCTTAGGCATGGCTGGGCCAGGGCTGGCCCGGCCCACTGCCAGCCAGAGAGAGAGAGAGAGAACAAATTACGTATTTTGGGTTCATAGCATGAAGGGTAGGGTTCATAGCATTCGTGAGGAAAGCAGTTTACGAAGGGTAGGGTTCATAGCATTCGTTGGTTAAAAAATTTAAAACAATGGGTCCTTGACTAGGTGGGTAGGGGTGTAAGGACCCATGACACATTAGTCTCAGCTAATGAGAATATAGGAAGAGCAATTAGAAAGTGGTGAATTAGTAGGGCTTTCTCTTGGTGCACTTTTTTCATTTTTTAAAAGAAGGGTAGGGTTCATAGCGTTCGTTAAAAGAAGGGTAGGGTTCATAGCATTCGTTAAAAGAAGGGTAGGGTTCATAGCATTCGTGAGGAAAGCAGTTTACGAAGGGTAGGGTTCATAGCATTCGTTGGTTAAAAAATTTAAAACAATGGGTCCTTGACTAGGTGGGTAGGGGTGTAAGGACCCATGACACATTAGTCTCAGCTAATGAGAATATAGGAAGAGCAATTAGAAAGTGGTGAATTAGTAGGGCTTTCTCTTGGTGCACTTTTTTCATTTTTTAAAAGAAGGGTAGGGTTCATAGCATTCGTTAAAAGAAGGGTAGGGTTCATAGCATTCGTTGGCTATCCATTTTGGTACTCAAAAGGCTTTCAACCAACGAATGCTATGAACCCTACCCTTCTTTTAAAAAATGAAAAAAGTGCATCAAGAGAAAGCCCTACTAATTCACCACTTTCTAATTGCTCTTCCTATATTCTCATTAGCTGAGACTAATGTGTCATGGGTCCTTACACCCCTACCCACCTAGTCAAGGACCCATTGTTTTAAATTTTTTAAAGTTATGGGCCCCAACATGGTAACTGCATTATTATTTCAAATTTGCATACCAAAATTACTTAAACCTAGCCGAAAAAAGAGCTCTAAACTCCATTAGTGACACCAAAAAATGCTAGTTTAGTGTGAGGAGACAACTTTTCACTTTAGGGCATGCTAGCATTCCACACAAGTTGGAAAGGGGTTGGGTCGGGGTGATAGTACCCCATGTTTAGTTATCATTATGTAATTTTCTATTTTGCCGACACCACTCACTGATTCCTTCATAAAACTATATGAAAAAACGAGCACGAGCATGTTTTCTCTACTTAATTACCCAAAAAAAAAAGAAAGAAAAAAGAAAGTGTTCCACATAAGTTTTTCACCATTGGTTGCTAATTAAAATAAGGGGATGAGAGCACATCCTATATCCATCCACATGCAAATAGTATTCCTTTATTAGTGAGTGGTTAGAAAACAAGAAATAATTACTTTTACGTCATCCCATCAACCTCTACTAGTAAATATTTTGAGGTGCACCCTAATTTGATTGTTTAGAGTCTCGTACTTATATAAACTTTTTCCTTAACGTAAATACTTATTGACACCATATATGACCATACAAATATACGAAATTATCAAATTTTACTAAACTATGAAGTAGATTCTTTATATTTTGAATTGGGTGTGGTTTTTATAAGGTTGCAATCTTATTTGTAGAAATAAAGTTGTGATACTCTATAATGTTTAATTTACTTGGACAGTGTAGAATTGACATAACTTTTAAAACAATGTCTCTATATGACACGTCTTTTAAGATGATATCCAATCTGCATCATCCAAATAAAATAGGTGGTGTAGAGTGATGCAACCTTATTTCTACAAATAAGATTGCAACATTATATAAACTTGTCCTTTTGAGTTTTATTTGAGTCTCAAGTATTAGTTTTTTTATTTTTCTCTCCCCACCCAAAATTTTCCATTTTATCAGAATTCTATATTTTGATTGAAAAACCACCTACAATTTTTTATTTGGGTAGGGATGTACTCGTTTATAGTAACTCTCTGGGGAAAAGAATTTTGACCAAATTGTACTTATCATCAACCTATGAGGGGGTTTAGTTCATTCAATATTGGTCTGATTATCAATCGAACCTGTTGGGTTGAATTTTTAAAATAAAATAGAACAATTTAAAAATGTGTACTATATTAAAGAAAAAAAAAGCAAGTTTATTTAACTAGTTGAACCAGTTAAAATTACATCTCTAATAAGTTAAAACCAGTCAAATATTGATTTTAACTCATTTATGACGAAACCAGATTTTTGCTTTTGATGAGACTAGCAAAATCCAACAATCAGACTGACAGGTCCAACCTTGACGACTTGAGTGTGTCAACAATTAGATCACCTTATCTACTCGCGGTTAATAGTTCACGTCAAGCAACGCTATATCTCAAGTTCAATTCTTATAACTGGACTACCCAAAAAAAAAAAAAAAAACCCTACTCGCGTAGATGAACATGTAGGGCAAGATCAAATACTTTATATATTCAAACGTAGGAACTTTTGAGTGAAACATTTATTATTCCTTGAAAAGATTGATCTCTTGGCGTGGTGGTTAGGGCACGAATGGGAATGCAACGCATACGTTCAAAGTTCAACTTCTAGCTAATCTACTTAAAGAAATGAAAGATGTATTTTGCAAAAGCAAAGTTCAATCCTACCTTACATAACATTTTTTTTTTTTTGGAAAGTGGGAGGGAAGGTCCCTAACCATTTTCATAGTTTAACAACCCTACTGAAGGGAACGAGTGCAACATGAAGAAGTAAAAGAAAGATAACAGAATTTGGCGGTCTTGCATGCCAAATGGTGGCATCAGAGAAAGCCGTGGCTTTCTAGGCAAGAATATCCGTCACCATATAAATTAGCTTTACATCCCGTTGCTTTCATTGAGATTCGAACTAATTATAGAAAAAAAGATTAACTTTTGCAAAATATATCACAAGATGATAAAGGGCTTGCATCCCCCCAACCTTAAACAAAAATATTTTGGTGTTATCATTGTGAGACTTCGGTTTTGAGAACAATATTTGACTTTCTTTTTTATGGAGACTCGTTCTTATCCAATGCATAAACTATGGGGTTCAGTACAAGGATATGCATATGCAATAGTGCCATACTAACTGATTTTAAATGTTTCAAAATTATTTGGAATTTTTACTAGAAATTTTTTGATAGAAACCTCCAAATAATTTCCAATAATTTTAAGGTGGTCACTGCCCCCATTTAAATCTTTTGAAGATGCAATGAGTTGCAAGCAATGTTGACTTGGAGACCCAATGAGCTGAATCTTTGAATGAATCTTATTTACAAATTTTTATTGTTAGCAAATAACAAATACCATAAGTATTGATTTTAATATGACAAAATGTATAAAAAATATAACAAGGCTATCTTTTGTATATAATAAACAAGGGGAGTTTACACCATAATTCTACACTCTATATTGAATGTAATATTCACCTTTAATTTGAAAAGACTCCTACCTTCTATTCATAACACCCCTTTTGTCGTTAATATACCTTAGTTTTAAGAAAATTGTAAAAAAAACCCCTAACTTCTCAAAACCTCACCCATCCCTTTTTTTTCAATTTTTGACATTTTTTGGACAAAAATACCCTTTACGGTAAATTTTCTACCGTTATGCATTGCGACCATTACGGTAATTAAAATACCGTTATAAATAGAGATAGAATTACAGTACTTCTAGTACCATAATAATGTGAACATCTATTATGGTACTTTAATTACCATAATAATATAGAGCATTACGGTAATTAAAATACCGTAATACCTTAAAGTAGTATTTACAATAATTTTATTACCGTAATATTGCTCAACTCAAAACAAAAGATTTTCTACTCTCTTCAGTCTACTATCTATTTACTCCCTCGACAAAAATCCATGCTAGTTGTATTTTTCAAATCTCAAATTTTTAGGATATAATCTCTTCTTAATGTTTTTATGGTTCTCAAAATTTTAGAACAAAAACACTCTTAAATAGGTTATGTTGAGCGAGGGAGTAGATTCACATCGTGCTCCCATGCAAACATGGATTTTTTGAAAAGAGAGAGAGGTAGCCTTGATATTAGCTTTGGTTTGAAGCTTTTAAAATATTACGGTAATAAGAATACCGTAAAGTTTAATAAGAATACTGTAAAGTCTTTACGGTAATCTTAATGTCGTAGTACTTTAAAAGCTTCAAATCAAAGCTAATATCAGGACTACCCTTCTTTCTTTTCAAAAAATCCATGTTCCCATGGGAGCATGATGTGGATCTACTCTCTCGCTCAAAAAAACTTATTTAAGAGTATTTTTGTTCTAAAATTTTGAGAACCATATAAAAATTAAGTAGATATTATATCCTAAAAATTTGATATTTGAAAAATACAACTAGCATGGATTTTTGTTGAAGGAGTAAATAGATAGTAGACTTGAGAGAGTAGAAAATCTTTTGTTTTGAGTTGGGCAATATTACAGTAATAAAATTATCGTAATACTGCTTTAAGGTATTACGATATTTTAATTACTGTAATACTCTATATTATTACGGTAATTAAAGTAACGTAATAGATGTTCACGTTATTATGGTCCTAAAAGTATCGTAATTATATGTCTAGTTACAACGGTATTTTAATTACCATAATGGTCGTAATGTATTATGGTAGAAAGACTATTGTAAAGGGTATTTTCATCTAGAAAATACCGAAAAATAAGAAAAAAGGTGTGGGCGAGGTTTTGAGAAGTTCTGGTTTTTTTTTTGTGATTTTTTTAAAATTAAAGTATATTAACGATAATTTTTCGAGATTATTCAATGCCAAACGAAACATAATGCAGGGGTGGACTTGAAATATTAGGGCTAGTGATGTGGAAAGAGAGAGTACATAAATAAGAGGAAAATTTATTTAAACATCCAACAATAGGTGACCATTTATTATGAATACTTGATGGGTACCTCGATGGACTTTTTGAATTTAAAACAAAAGCGACATAAAATATTAAAAAAGTGAATCTTTTAAGTGCGTTTTGATTCATTTCTTTAAGTAAAATATTAGGGGGTTAATTTATGGTGTGAAATTTGTAGTTATACGCATGAAAACGTTTATATAAGTGTGAGGCTTTAAACAATCAAATTAAGATGCACCTCAAAAATTCATTACGATGCACCTCAAAAATTCATTAAAAAGAAGCTGTTTAGATGCTGAAAAACCCTCAATTCCATCATCTCAACCTCAAGATGTATGGACATGAGAGAAAAAAGTTTTCAAGTATTAAAAATAGTGCATTTTGTAATGTATAAACCATCAATTTTCAAGATTTTCAAGTGGATCTACACTATTTTTGAACTATAAATTTTATTTATTACAGATAAAAATAAAATTTCAGACCATCATAAAGATTTTTAATATTAAAATAACATATTTTGACACTATTTAAATGTGCTCCGTATTTTGATTGTTTAGAGCCTCGACCCTATATTCCCCAAAGCTGTGGTTTCTACATATTGTAGCATTCCTGCCTGCATAATGTTATGAGAGAGTGAAAGCCACAATTTGGAAGCCCAAGTTTTCGAATGGCCCATGCAACGTTGATTGAAGTTGTTTTTCGTAGACCGCCGCTTCCATGGTGACCCAATAGACGCAGCGGCATCCAAATCCTCTCTTCCACAAAACAAATGTGCCCTTGGTGTAACGGTTCAAAACACCGAAAATACCGTTATCAAACCTAGAACTTTCTCTCTCACACACACATTTATCTCACATATGTGAGAAACTATGCTTTATCTTTTAGGCAAGTTTTTTATACTTTTTCTACTGCATAGAAGTTATATACTTCCCCTATCCTGCAGTATGATCAAAATGAAGGGCTGAGATGGATCCAATTACAATCCCGTGTGTACAATGTTTTATTTTTAATTTTTTTTACAAGGCATTTTGACCCCAAATTTTGGGCATCTACTTCTCGCTTAAAAGCACCTGCAAAAACTATATAAAAAATATTCTTAATGAAATAGAATGACCAAAATACCCTTAAAATTTTAAGGGTATTTTTTTTATTTTATTTTATCAAAAATATTTTTTAATATTTGTTTAAAGTGTGCCCCATTGAGACGATGACACGTACCAAATTTCATATTCATATGGTATGTAGAAAAAATAAAAAATAAAAAATTCTGAGACATCAGTTCTAGACCTAAAAGTCAATGGCTCACTTGATCTAAATTTTGAGCCGAATGGAGAGGAGCATATGACTTTTATACAACAGGTGAAGTATAGAAAGCTTTTCCCTTATCTTTCTAAGGATATTTGGAATTCAGGACACGACATTGTCATTTTACTGTGCCAATCACTAAGATAAAATTATGTTATTCTTACCAGCATTTTGGACATTCATCTAGGAGCAATCGATCTAGACGATAGGGACGTAACCTCCTTAAATTACCAACTTGAAAGAAAAAATATATATTTACATAGATTTTAATTGTCCAAAAAAAGTAAAAAATGTTTACTTAAATCTAGAGGTGCCTAAAAATACTTATCCCAACAAAGGCCCTCGAATTTTTAGACACTCAAATCTATCCTATTTTGGGGCGTAAACATAATGGAGCTTTCATTCCCATTGACACCTTCAAAACCCACTAACTATTTCAAAAGTGGGTAGGGGAATGTATTCCCTACTAAATTACCCAAAAAAACAAAATTGTTGAATAAAGATCATCTAATCTTTAAACATTCAGATCTAAGTATTTAGAAACTTAAAATCTAAATGTTATCAAGATTTTTTACCTAAGGGAGTCAATGTACAGTATACTCCCGCATGAGAATGCTAGACAAACAAATGCCAAGTAGTAGCACATGAGTACCATATTCGAACATCACTAGCCGCCGATCCAATAATGCACTACACACGCGAGAACACAAAAACACGAAAAAAAGTAAATTGGAAAATGTATTTAAGGAGATTAAATTATCTTACAAAATCAACAAACGGCTAAAAAGATCTCATCTAGCACTGTAGGGGTTATTGAGTTCGTTTTAAAAAAGGTACCTCTTTAAAAAAAAATTGTTATAAAGTTACAAAATTATGTATTCAGTATTCGGAACTTTGAAAAGTTAGGGACATTTTGTTAATTTGGACCACATAAGCAGCTCAAGCCAAAATGTGAAAGTTCCCATAGGAAAAAATATATGCTAAAATAACAAAAATACCCAAAGTCTGTATTGCTAACCGTAAACAACCAAATATTTTGGTCATGGCAAGTTTGAGCTCTAAAACCTGAACAACTAGGGGTATTTTTGTAATTCGACTCGAGTTACTTAAGCGGGCCAAATGATCAAAATGCTATTAGTTGATTAAGATTTCAAATCTTGAATAAAGGTAACTTGGAAATTGTTGAAGAGTTAACTTTATGAAATGAAACTTAAAAAATAATTTATGCATTAAAATGAGATCTTTTGAGTCTTATGATTTTGTATGATAGTTTTTGCCCTTTAATGATATTTTGCCGAAGTAATTAAAGAGTATTTATAAAAGAAAAGGTTAATAAAATCTATTTTGTCTATGAAAATATCTGAACTATGTGAAGTGTGAACCATGAACACAGTAGCAACTCAGTTCTAATTAGACAACAAAACCCTGTCACTTTAGGCAACCTAGGATTTGGGGACAAATATGAAAAGATTAATTTCCAAACTGAAAGTGTGAACATGGACTTGAGGTTGCATAGCCACTAACTATTGCTCCGGATCGGATAGTTAACCTTGGCTGGCCTGGTTTAAAGCAAAAATATGTTTGATTGAAATTGGCCAAAACTAATATTTGACTAGTTTTGACTGGTTGGATCTGTAAAATAAGTTCTGATAACTTGTTTTTATAACACATTTTAAATCTTTAAATTATTTTTTTATATTTTAATTTTCTAGAAAATCCAGTCTAAATAGATTGACTGACAATCATGTTTGCATTGACTGGACCAAACACTTAACCAGGTCACTTGCCAGTCTAATTCTGGTAATACTATGCATGAGTTTCATGGTAACTATCTAGTTGAATAAAAATCGAACCTCTGGTTCATTTCATTGACGTAGCACTATTTTAAATTCTGCCTTTGATGCTTAAAGAATGAAGGATTTTTGTCATTTCATTCCGCCAAACCCTGCTAAGCCATGAATTTGGGAAGGTTTAATGGCCGTTGAGTTAAAATAATCAACGAAGATTAGAGCATCATCTCTTCTTCCAAAGCAGCTTAGATTAGATAGCAGACAAAAGGGATAAGTTACTAAACGAAAAGAAAATGATAGATTAAACTTTAAAATCCTTTGTTTTTTTATTGAAAAGTGGCTTACTAAGAAAGAGATAAAAACCATATTAAACAAAAAAATTAACCAGGTCCAATTCAACACTAATCCTGGTCTAGTCTGGTCCACACTTAAATAAGACTCTACGCGGTCGAATCGTACTGAGAAAGAGGTAAAACAAATGAAACCAATTATTCGAATCCAAGTCCAATTCAATGCAAATCAAGTCCAATCCAGCCATATGAGACCCTAGTTTGGAGTCCACCATAGAACTACACACTGTTCCGGCCTCTGAAACCAGCCAATGGCTGTTTCTGAGTAACCGATTAGCCGGCCTGTTCAACCGGCCTAATCGGGCATGTCCTAACTGATCCAAAATGTATTAAAAATAAATAAAACTATAAAAAAGGTTTTTAAAATATAAAAAGTATATTTTAAATAAAGCACATCCAAATGAAGTTGAAAATTAGTGAAACATGGATTTTAAAAAATCGATTTGTGCTTAGGTGTATTTTTGAAATTTTTTTAAAAAAATAGAAATGGGTAAAAATAAGTATTCATCGCTAAAACACTTTCCAATCTTTGCCAAAATGATAAAAAAACATTAAAAAGCACAATACAAACAAATCCATTATTTTTTAAGATTTAATATTGCTTTTTTTTTTTTTTTTTTTTTTAAATACCCGGCCAGACCACCAAAATCGGATCGTCTAGTGTCCAGTTCCAATTTGACCGACCGGTTCTAAGTTGGACAGACCGAGTTTTGAGAACATTGGACTTCACAAGTCGAGCATATTTTATTTATCAAATATAACTGAATTAAAGATGTCTGACATTGGGAAATTGTGTTAAAAAATCTCAGATCTGGATTTGGATCATAAGATTGCGATCACGATCACATTTGGAAGATTGCCAAGTTGATTCGTTCCCGAATTTTGAATCAGTTTTACTTCTCGTAGCTACTAAACTCCCCATATTTCTAATGTTTTTGTGATAGGCTTCTATTATCACCTAACGAATTCAAAACCCTAACGATTTCAAGAAATGGGTAGGGGCTCATTATTGCCACTGAATTACCCAAAAAAAAGAAGAAAAAAAGATACATATTATCAAACAAACGTAAAAAAAATGGTTCTTTCTTCTTTTTCTTTTCTTTTTTTCCTTTTTTTTTTTTTAACTAATATTTTGGAAACCACCTCGGCCGAGGTACTTGGCCTTTGGCTAAGGTGAGTAACCCGGCAGAGTACAAGTGGACTCGCACTAATTACTACCACCAATAAAATGAAAAAAAAAAAAGTGAAATATCTTTGAAAAAGTTTAAAAACAAGAGAAAGCTAAAGAGGTAATGGAAAGCATTAGAAAACGGCAATGATAAAATAAATAAATAAAATTATATAGAAGATGGATTATTGAAGATTTCAGAAGAATTTAAGAAAAGAGAAAAATATGAAAGTTTGCGAAGCATTTTAAAAACTATCAAAATTATCTAAAAACTTAATTCTAAACTAATCTAGTGATGTTTCCCCTTTTTTTTATTTTAAAATATTTCTTACCTCCTTTATAAGGGTGGGGTGAGTTGTCATGGCCGTGTCTAAGTGGATTCAGTTGTGTCGGATAACATTGCATTTAACTATTTGCTTGATGCCAATTTATCTGATCCAAACCACCCGATTCAGCTAATCCGGATCAGTCAAGTGGAAAGTTGATCTACCCAGATGATGCGGTTTTGAAACCCTCTTGTAAAAAATTACGAGAATGGTCGGAATTTTCGTAAGATAGAATCAATGTTGTTAGATTCGTTTTGGAGTCTTATTTGGTTTGGTGAGAAAAATGATGCAATTCGGTGCTTCGGCCAACACTTTAGACTTTTTAAAAAAATTAATATAAATAAATTAGATATTTATATATAAAACATATAAAAACAAAACTTTTATATAGATCTTTCTTTGCTTAGCACGAATAAGTTTTGGCTCAATCGACCCGAATCTGTCCGAAGCGGTCCAAATCTGACCGAAATGATAGCACCAAGCTTCACTTCGTTTCGATCTAAGCCTAAATTCCGAAAACTTTGGCCTCTTCGGCCAGAGCAAAGCAAATTTGATAACACGGGATACAAGAGTAGCTAAAAGTCTTGCACCAGGGTTTGAGATAATATTTTTACTCATAAACCAGGGAATGTCTATACAACACCACTTTAATTGAAAAATGGGTATTTCGCCATCGCCCACAATAGATGGGTACGCTTAGGTCCATGTAAATAATTAAGGATTGGTAATAAACAAAATGAGGTTTTAGCCACGTTTTTCGATTGGTCGAGACCTGATGAACTTATCCTTGTGTTGGCCTTTCAAGGGGGGGATGATTTTGCCTGTGCTTATCAGTCATTAAACATGTCATCAACACCCAATTAGAATATTGATAATATCCTAATGAACATTGATAATTGGCACTACTAATTTTAACTTAAAGTCCTATTGCAAATGATCTCATCACTCTTCATGATCAGGCCCCAAAAAATTTCAATTAGGCCCCTAATTTTTATCAAGGCCCAATGACCTAAGCTTATCCTCTTAGGAGATGGTTATCCAAATAGGTAAGGGAGAAGTAACCATGCCAAAAACAAAGGGGTGTAGTTTCTATAAGGCTGAGGCTCTAAACAATCAAAATAGGGCACACCTTAAATTGTGCTAAAATATGTTGTTTTAATATTATAAATCTTTACGATGGCCTGAAAAATTTATGTCTAACAATAAAATTTAAAGTTAAAAAATAGTGCAGATCGATGAGATCTATGAACACTTGAAAATATTGAAAATTGACACTCTAGATAATGCATTATAAACTGCACTATTTTTAATAGTTGAAAACTTTTTTTTTTTTTCTCATGTCCATACATCTTGAGGTTGAGATGATCGAATTTGAGAGTTTTTCAACAACAAAACATCCTTTTTAATGAATTTTGGAGGTACGCCTTAATTTGATTGTTGTGGAGCCTCACACTTATACAATGTTTTTCTAAAACAAATAAATCAGTAGTCGGTAGTATATTAAGCTTCATGTGACCCTCGCATGAAGCTCAAACGAGGGCGGGCGGTTCAACTGGTTTTAAACGTGCTTTGTGACATCAAGCCCACGTAAACAAACAAAAAAGCCCAACCACTTCTGCATTTCAATATTAGGTCGACGGAATCCAAGGCAAAGAAACATATAAAAGCTCAACGGAGCCCTTTTCAAAGCTCAAACTTTCTGGTTTTGGGCATCAAATAATGGCCAAGATCCACCCTCAAGCTTCCATCTCTCCTCTCCCTTCATCCTCTCCTTCTCCATATACAACTTCTGGGCAAGAAGCATTCACTATATGGATGAAATCTCTTGTGTTCAACAGCAATGGCTGCACTGTGTTTGATTCCAAGGGTCGGATTGTTTATCGGGTTGATAATTACGATTGCAAATGCAACGATGAAGTTTACCTCATGGATCTCTCGGGGAAATTAGTGTTCGCAATCTTAAGAAAGGTAAGCCATTGAAACTCTTGAACTGATCCAGGATTAGGAATTCTCTCTCTTGTTATCTCCAAATGGAGGAAATTACAGAGTGATGACATTGCACTCTATTACATCAGGCATGACTAATTCTGGGCAACTTAATCAATGAAAATGGCAGATAAACTTTCATAAATAAAAAAGGTGTTTTCTGTAATAATATTTGATAATTCAATCTCAAATAGTTATGTTCAAAAGGATCAATACTAAACTGGGTTTTTCCTTTTTGTAGAAACTTCGAGTTTTCGGGCGTTGGGAGGGTTTCAAGTGCAAGGGATCGATGGTTGAGCACGGCAAACCATGGTTTCAAGTTCGGAAGCCTTATAGAATTTTGAAAAGAGACTTGAATTGCGAAGTTACGGTGGGATGCAGTGAAATTCAGCCCATCCATTATAGATTGGAAGGGTCACCAGGCAAAGCTTCCTGCAAGATTGTCGATCGATCAGGAGCCGTTGTTGCAGAGGCGAGTTAGTTGTTAAGTACAGTTCTGGCTTAGAATCACATAACCCCTCTCTCTCTCTCTCTCTCTCTCTCTCTCTGTCTCTGTCTCTAACATATTTGAATTTGGCTTGTGCGCAGGTTAAACAGAAGTTTTCAACCTCAGGAGTTGTATTAGGGGATGATGTGTTGAGCTTGGTGGTAGAGCCGAACATAGACCATTCAGTTATCATGGCCCTTGTGATTGTATATAGCCTCGTAAATAGCAAGATGTGAAGCTCCATGGCCACAAGCTCAAGCGTCATGGTTTAGGGTCCCTTAAGTGAGGGAGTAATGAAAAGCATAATAGGGTGACAAAGGTTTTATCGCCAAGAAGAAGAAGAGCACAACACCCCAAGAAATTGAGGAACACATTCAAGGCAAATCACCTCTTATCCCAATGTCAATTGTTTGGCTTTGGATATTGTTGTGGGCATTGTGCTGTGGAAATTTTTGCATGATTCAACCTGTGTATAGGATTTTTTTTTTTAGGCGTCAAGTTTGAGCTGATTTGATTGTTTTTGTTAGCCTCAACAATGAGATAATCTCCAAATTGTATAGCGTGCATTTTATTGAGAAGTAAATAAGAGAAACTCTTATTTTTATTTTATTTTTGGGTAATTCAGTGGGGGAAGATATCCGCCTACCCGTTTTTACGTTTTTCAAATAGGTAGTTTTTTTTAAGGTGTTTGTGGGAATGGAAACTGGTGGCTAGGGTGTGGGGGTGCTATCACCACGACCCGAGCCCTTTTCAGTGGGAATGAAAACCACTCTTAGACTCATGCTTGATTGTATGTTAACAGCTAGTTTGGGAAGTAGATAAGGAAAAGCCCGGTTCCTAAGTAAGGGCATTTCGTATGTGCAAGAACAAAAATTTTCCATTCAAATTTGAAGATAGGGTTGGCAATGGCTAGAATGGGCCTGATCCGTAGAGGACCATTCTAGCCCATCCCGGTCCAGACCGGGCTAGGCCCTGGCACTATTCGGGCCATGCTGGTCTTATCATATGGCCTTGCCTTGGCCGTTAAGGACACATTTTGTGGCCCAGGCCCTAATTTTTCAGGGGCCGAGCCAAACGGGCCCAACTCGGCCAATCAGACCATTGCCAGCCCTATTTGAAAACAAAAAGCGCTAGCCATCCAAAAATCTTCCGCAATCACATTTCGAAGTATTTTTAGGACCTCAAAGTTCCATACCCTCTAAAACCTAGAGACCAACCTTAAACAAAACAAATTCAGATCAACCTAAAACAAAGAAATTCATTTGCATTCCCATGGAAAACCAACGTTTTAAAATTGCACAAGGAAATTATTCAAGTTCTCTTAGACACAAGTATAAGTGTTTAGAAACTTAAAGTTAATTTCAAATTTTGAAAATACTTTTGATTCGAAAAGCAGATAAAAAAGTAGAATCCCAAATTGTACATGGATGAAGTACTCCAGGAATAAGCCTTTTAATGAGAGTATCTATAGAGTACACCAGTTTGTGTAGGTTGTTTGAAAAAAAAGGTTGTTATGTAGGCTTTGATCTCAGTCTCTGTCTCTCGATTGTAGAATATGATCTCTCTCGATTGATATATAGAATATGATATCACTCTCTATTTATGGAATATGATCTCTTTTTCTCTAAAAACTCGGATTTTGAGGCAATAAATATGCAATCCGTTGGGATATGTCGAGAAATATCAGTTATGTTAGAAGTTTGATGGTACTTTTGTCTATTTGATGGACAAAACTAGGGAAATATAATTAAGGAAAATTGCTTCATGTGGGCTGGACCGCATTTCTACAATATGCAGTCCCATATGTATAAATCATCCATTTAAAGTGTAACTAACGGTCCAAACGTTTTCTTAATACAATTATTATTTCTTATTTGCAATTTTTTTTTTTTCATATTCATGATCCCCATGTTAAAGATTATATATTCTCTAAAAATTAGTATCAAATTATATTTAAAAAGTATATTTATTGCCAAGCTCACATTTCTACAATATGCAAGCTAGCCGCATAGAAACTGTGTTCATATATTAGTGAGATCATTTACCCTGGTTATAAGGTGGTTACAATTAATCTTGACTATTGGATCTAAAATTGGGTGGCGGCATCTATTTCATTGATCCTTTGTAATACATCTAAGTTAATAGATTTTATGTCGGATAGTTATACATAATTGTGACATCCTTTTCCCTTGGTATAATCAAGGAAAGATTAGGGCTCAAACATTTTAGAATCTCTGAGCTGGTTTTGGGTACTTCCACGCGAAAAACTCACACCTATTGCTCCCTCGTTTTTGCTTCTTCCATGGAAAACACTTTTAGCACTTTTTTTTTTTAACGAATGACTTTAGGAGCATTTTCTGGATCTAAAATTTTGAGATCTACGTTTTTAACTTTATTTTCAAGATGTTAACTTGGGACATTGATAGAAATGAACTCGAATGCCATGATGTAGAACCCTGCCGACCTGACTGCACAGGTTTAGAGATCATTCATAATTTTGGGATCCACTTTAGAATCATCCGGGTATTGCGGAAAAGAAAATTTGATTATGAATTTCTAAATATTTAGATCAAACCATTGAGAAAGTAGATATTCTCCATCCAATTTTAAGTTTTTTTTCCCGGCACATATAAAATACCTTTTTCTTCCTCTAGAATATCGTATTGCTTTCTGACATTGGTTGCTAGGTTGAAGAAGCTCCTTCAAATTTGGGTCATCAAAATACTTCTAGATAGGGTTTTTACCCAATTTCATTATGTCTTTTAATTTCTCAATCAAGGCCCTGATTGGGAGGGTTCCTATTCATGGTTAAGGGCTATTTCCTAAATAAACAAAAAAAGAAGCTCTAGTATGTCCAAACCGTGACTTAAGTTTTTTAAAAAATTACCACCAATAATTTCAACAAAATTTTAGACAAATTGGGCAGTGGTATCAGTGGATCATTTTTTAGGCTGAGGGATTGTGTGGTTTGCATAAGGCTGAGGCCCTAAACAATCAAAGTAAAGTGCACCTTCAAATAGTGCCAAAATATGTTGTTTTAGTATGAGAAATCTTTATGATGACCCGAAAAATTCATTTTAATCTCTAATTATAAAACTTAAATATTCAAAATAGTGTAGTTTGAACATATCTATGAACACTTGAAAAAGTTGAAAATTGACGGTATGGATAATGCATTACAAGATGCACTATTTCCAATACTTAAAATCTATTTTTCCTCGTGTCCATAAATCTTGAGGTTGAGACGATCTAATTTGAGGTTTTTCAGCATCAAAACAACCCTTTTCTTGTGGATATTTAGGGCGCGCCTTAATTTGATTGTTTAGAGCCTCAGCCTAATATAAACTTTTTCCTTATCCAAAACCGTGGAGTAAACCATAAGTGTTTTCACGATCCCGCTGGACCACAAAAAAAAAAAGGACCTTGAGGGAATCAGTTCTCCTATTTCATCTTGCCACGTGAATCAAATTTCTCCTCCTTAAGATATGGAAAGATGTTTCTGCTGAAATGTCAGAATTCATTGAAAGTATCTTCTCTAACTGTCAATTGTGGCATAGGATGAGATGTCATGAAACACAATCGGTTGTGACATGGGCAATCAACTGGAATCATATCATATTTCTCAATCGAGATTTCATCTGAATTTATTGAGAGTAACGTTGGAACTGTTCAAGCATTAAAAAAAAAAAAAAAAAAATTCCGTTGTATTGGTGCACTCAAACTATTCTCTGTGATATTCTTCTTTGCATTAGTTATTGTTGAGATACTGTGAAAGTTTGGGTAAGAATAGGTAAAGGGAAACTGTATCATCAGTCATGGTGTAGAACTTCCTATCCTACAATTAACATCTTCTTGGCTACACTGGAGGGCTCAGGATGGCTGATGTGAACACTTTCATCTGATCCTTTAGGAATGGTCCACATTAGGTGTCTCATGAACTGCTAGTAGATTTATGTCCACTACACCAGTGTTTGATTTTATGAACCGGCCTTAGAAACCGGCTAGGTGTTGAGTCCGGATAACCCAAAACTGGTCTAGGTAACTAGCTTCAGTCGGGCAAGTACCGGCTATGCAAAAATGTGTTCAAAATTTAAAACGAACAAAAAAATTCAAAGAAATATTAAATATATGTTTAAAATAAGATTGAACAAAACGCATCTAAATGAGGTTTAAAAGCTAGTAAAAAATTTTATTTTGAAAAATCAATATGTGACTGGGGGTATTTTTGAAATAATCTAAAAATATAAAAATAAGCATTCCTAGCATAAATATTTTCCAATCTTTTTTAAAATAATGGAACACATAAAAAAATGGAAAACGTTTATATAAAGTTGCAACTTTAAAATGTAGAATTACAAATACACCTCAAAAATCCATCGGAAAAGGTTGTTTTAATGTTGTAAGAACTTCTAATTGATCAGCTCAGCATCGAGATGTATAAATATGAAGAAAAAAAAAACGATATTTAATCTCCAAAATAGTGCATCTTGCAATACATTATCTAGACCGTCCATTTTCAAGATTTTCATATGTTTATAGATCTACTTGATTTTAACCATTTTTGGAGTTTAAAATTTTATAATTAGATATGAAAATAGATTTTGAGGTAATCGTAAGAATGTTTTACACCAAAATTACATGTTATGATAAAATTTGGAGGTGCGCTTTAATTAGATTGTTTAAAGTTGCAACCTTATAAAAACCGCACCCGAAAAAAATTGTTACAACGAGTTGGACACCCAACTGAAGGATACCCCTAGCGCACTGGAGTTACTCAGGATAGTTAAGCAAGACTCGCTCGCTTAGTTGAACACGACGTTGCAATGTAATAAGAGATAAAAAAATAACAAAATATTCAAAGCAAAAATTAATATAGCATATTACTTGTTTATAATTAACTAATAGATACGATATATTGTTAAAAAGTTTAACTTCAAGGAATTGAGGCCCCATTTGGCATTTGTGTCCATATTATAATGCCATTTGGTAAACTAATTTGGAGATCACTTTATATAATTGTAAATTTTATAGTTTGATAGAGTTATTCTATATTATCATGATCATCATTCAAGTCTTATAATGTCAACCAAAAGTGTTTCCAAAAATACAAAAAGTTTTAATGCTTTAATGCTCCAGGTTGCTTTAATGCTATATTCCTTTTTTTGATAATAAGGAATATAGCATTATAAACTTGAGCATTTATAATGTCAACCAAAAGTGTTTCCAAAAATACAAAAAGGAATATAGCATTAAAGCAATAATATTGTTAATATATAGTTATATTTATAGCAATGTAATCTACAATTATAACTACTTGTGTAAGAAGTATAATATTAGTATAATGTTACAATTATATTAATTATCATCACGTTAATTATTATTGATAAATATTATTAGTTGATACAAAAAATAAACAAAATTGTACAATTTTTATGTATTATCAATAAATTTATATAATTATCATTAATTGATAATAGAGACACCGGTTTGATTTGCATAGGGGTTAGGTACTCATTCTCGGCCGGCGATATCATTGTTGAGTGATCGCTCGCTATCTAGCTGGAAAAGGAGGTCTGGAAGCTTCCTCTCTCCCAGCAATAACTTTAAATTTATATCTATAATCATGTTAATTATTATGAATACTAGTACTCATAATAATATTTTACAGTTATTAATTACTTATATGAATAATAAGGTATATATTAGTCGTATATAATTTGTTATTACTAATGAAATATGTTAATACATTAACTTATGCAAGTGTCATTACATGATTATAATTAATTGATATTATCAAATTACTATTTTTTAATCCATTAATTTTAATATATAAGTGTCATAATTGTATGCAAAACTATAATTATGAAAATAGATACAACAATTATAAAATACTATTATCATTATTCAAATTATTTAACCAAAATTACTGAAGCATCATCAACTAAGTCTTTCTGGTTGGTTTATTTAATTTTCAGTTATATTTCTATTTTTTGTGATTTTTTAAGAACATATTTTATACTTAATCTCATAGTGAAAGGTTAGAAATTGTTCCTGGGTTGTGGTTATTTTGTTTGGTAGTAAAACTAAAAGTCTTAGGTTGTATTTAAGGTTTTAATGATGATTTATAACTATATTTTATGGCCCATGTAAGTGGATCTAACGCATATTGATTAAAATTGTTTGGTAGTAAAAACTAAAAGTCTTAGGTTGTATTTAAGGTTTTAATGATGATTTATAACTATATTTTATGGCCCATGTAAGTGGATCTAACGCATATTGATTAAAAGAAAAGAAAAAAATTTGAATTTACTATTTTAAGTTCCACATAATTACACCTTTTACTTTAATCTAGAAGACCAAAGGGCCAAGAAGAGCTATGACCTCCAAGATTTTGGTTATTTGCTTTGTGAAAGCCATTTTGCAGGGATGATCTTATTACGGGTTGACGTAAATAGTTTGTATGCCCAACTCGAGCACCTTAGACTTGCCAAGGAGAAACTCTCTACATAGGCCCCTCACTGACTCTGTTGTGTCTAAAATCCAAGACCTCGAAAAATTCATGGAGGAGGATGTTGTTCTGCAGTCCTGTTCTTGTCTAATTTTGGCACCTTTTTTTGGGAGCCCCATGTTCTTGGCTCTTACAACATGGGGCTCTATCAGTCTACCTGGTTGCTACTTATTGTAGTAGGTTCCTGCTGATCAGTGATGGTTTCGTATCAAACTTCTTGGGACTCTCATTTCATCTTTTTTGAACTCTCCCCAATCTCCTTCCTCTTCTTTTAATCTTTTCTCAACTCAATGTTTTCTTCTTATTTTACTTTTTTTTTTTACACATGCACTACTTATGTATAAATTTTGGGACCACAATCAATATGCTATATATTGCATATTTATTTCCTTCTTTGAGTACATCTCTATTCCTCTTTTTAATATGTTTCCCTCTTACTTGGATCAATGGATTAATTTGATGAAGTTTCTTTCCTTCACATTTTCTAATAATTTATATGCATTCTTTTTCTTTTTATGATGCATTATTTCATCATTTTTTGTTGTGTTCATGATTTCTTGCCACCTATGGTCCTTTATTCTGAAATTTGTTTTCACTTTAGTACACTCCCGAATCCTTATCCCAATCCCATAGTCTGTTATTTGTTTTGTTACTTGGCCTAGTAGAACAATTCAGCTTCAACTAGAAAGAAAGGGAGAATTGGAAAAGAGTATAATTCAGCTTCACTATATGTTATCCATTAAAACAATGGAAGCGCAATTTTCTATTTTTGTGGTGTATACAAAAGACAACATGAGCAATCCCGATAAACTCCTACTAAAAGAATTTTTTTCTTCTTTTTTATTTTCCTTTTTGATAAATGCCTGTAAATACAATACCATCAGTAATTTCTATGACACCTAGAGCTCTTTTGGGCCCCTGATGCACACCAAAAAGGAATATCTCATAGATTACTAACCAATTATCGGCCTATTGAAATATTCTGGTAAACATTCAAATGACTAATAGAATTGAGAGAAACACAATGGTGAATAATGAATTTCAGGAAAGTGGAAAACCATTGCTATGACACAGCCCAGCGCCTCAAACACGGGTGACTCAAAATGTGAACTCAACCAATACTGTGTTTCAACACAACCACTAAATAGAGGTGTTGACATTGAATGCAGGCAAACTATTGCCTATAATAGAGAGAATAAGCAATATTTTACACTAAGAAACGTTTAGGAATCAATCAAATGTAAAGATAAGACTAGCTACTATGCTTGAATGAACATACTTTAGCTCTATTACCTAATACAAGTTTTTATAAAATTTGATTAGTTTCATCAATCAACAATTAAATACTTGGTGCTTGCAAAACAAAATATAGTTTTTCGTAAAGTTTGGTCAGTTTCCTCGATCTACAGTGAAATGCTTGGTGTGTCACAAAACATAAAGCAATTCCTTATAAAACTTGATCAGTTTCCTCTCTTTACAATGAAATTCCCAATGTGTCCAAAATATACCATTGATCTTTATAAAATTTGATCATTTTCTTCAATCCATGATGAAGTGCCTGGTCAGTCACAAAAGGTCAGTATGCAATATCTCAAAACGTAACGCATCTATTTATGGTGAGCAATTGGAAGCCATTTAGATTTGGAATCATACAAAATAGCAAGCATAAGAGCTCTAAAACGAATTGGATCGACAAGTGGAAACCGCATTGAGAAAATCATAGTTGCAATAAATTTTCTTTGAAACCATAATTGCTATAATTTTTCTTTAAAAGAAAAGTAGAAATGAAAATCCTACTCTAAGAGATAGTAAATTGTCAACTTAATGGATCAATTAAGACAAAAGTATCACTCATCCCCATATCCATCCCAAGAAGGATGGAGGAAATTCATGATCAATTCAGAAAATTCAAAGAAGAAATTGTTAAAGATAATTGGTGTGGGTGAATGGGGAGTTGTAAAAAACAATTAGCATGATGGTTTTTTCACACAGTAAAATAGGACAAATTCATGTTTTCATGCACGTGAAATCGTGTCTCAAGCTAATATTTGCGTCCAACTGATAAAAATCAATATCCATAAGGTTTTTCGAGCAAATTTCTCTTTGAGATACTTGAAAACATAAAATGGAACACTTATCTTGCCTGTAAGCAAGATCTCATATCACCTGAGTCATTTAGAGAGAGTAAATCTAGAAGGAGAGTGCAAGAACCGCACAAACAAGGTGAGATTTGTTTATACTCAAAAGTTTCGACTGGGAATGTGGTCCCAGACTAGTTTTTGGGCGTAAACTCATCAAAGAGGGGTTCAATAGGGAAATCGGTCATGTTAAATTATAACT
Source organism: Amborella trichopoda (assembly GCF_054954075.1). Classification (NCBI taxonomy): domain Eukaryota; kingdom Viridiplantae; phylum Streptophyta; class Magnoliopsida; order Amborellales; family Amborellaceae; genus Amborella; species Amborella trichopoda. The sequence continues at coordinate 6,488,306 of NC_142348.1, forward strand.
CGGGTGAGAGATAGGCCACAAGACCATCCTCACTGCCGGTAATGCTGGCTCTTAACTCGGTATCGAAAGTTCATAATAGGGTTTAGGAATCGGGATCAGAAATGGTGGATAGATTTGAAAAAATAGTTTTAGAAATAGAAAATAAAATGTAATAAATGAGAAAGGAAACAGGGGCGTACCTAAAGCCAAGCCCCCACCCCAGCACCCGGAGTCGGTGTTGGTATCAAAATCAGTATGAGCATGACTTTTTCCAAGCCTTCTAAGGTCCATTAAGCATGGAAAATGTGGATTGATAGTGCAAGAGGGTCTGGGTATGCGTGGTCTTGAGGTTTGGTCAAGCTAGGTTGAAGTTTTGGCCTAAGGGTCTAGGGTTAATGTGGGTTTAGGCAGGGTTCGAAATCAGTTCGACGGAATCTAGGGGAAATATTTAGCTTTCCCCCCATGTAAGGGGATCGATCCCTATTTATAGGCATATATGAGATTATATGCCTATAAATAGTATGAGATTATTTACCAATGTTGAAGTTCCGTGACTAAAGTGACATTAAATCGGTAGATTATTCACATTGCCTTGTTGAAGTTCCGTGACTAAAGTGACATTGAATAATCACTTTAGTCACGGACATTAAAGGTGGCTCTAACGTCAGTAATAGTATGAGATTATTTACCAATGTGAAAAAAATTAAATCGGAACAGTTAACCAAACACGGGGCTGGATAGCATGAGACTCTTTACTAGTATGGGAAACATCAAACCAAAATAGTTAACCGGACATGGGTCCGGAAGCGGATACTCGGTATTAATCAGTAACCAGGCCGGTTCAATCAGCTTAACTAAGCAAGTCTCGGACAGTAAAAAAAGTGTTAAAAAATGAAAAATATAAAACAAAATCTTATAAAATATGAAAATTATATTTAAAATATGATTAAGCAAAGCACATCCAAATGAAGTTGAAAATTAATGAAAAAATGCATATTTGTGCTCAGGGGTACTTTTAAAATTTTAAAAATATAGAAAAATGTAAAAATAGGTATTAATGGCCAAAAATATTTCCAATCTTTACTTGCCTATAATTTTTGGGAGAGTTCTACTTTCTGTGGTGTTGATGAAAAGTTTTTTGTTGGGGGGTAGGGGGTAGGGATGTTAGGATGTTGCTGGGGAAGAAAGAAAAAGGATTCTTTCAAAAGTCGATCTAGTGATAAAGGAAATATGTGTTAAAGAGAGGTAGAGAGTAAGCTACATAGAAGTCTTTATAGGAATTTTGTGGGAGGTGCATGGGAGATATAGAGGAAGAAGATAACTTTGGGGATTTCTATTTTAATTCTTTTCTTTTCTTTGGTAAGCTTGTATAAAGAAAGTGTTGGACGTTTTTAGGGGACATGATATTTTGGACTGAAATTTATTTCATGAAATAAGAAAGAAAAGTTCTCTGTTTGGATTGATTTACAGCCATAGTTCTTATCTATGGTAGAATTTTTATTATGTGAGGGCAGAACAGAGGGTGGATTTAATTTCCCACGTTACTTTAACATTTATTGTGTCAAAGTGGTCCGAAGGCAAAGAAACGATGACTAATAATAGAGATCATGGTCATAAGGATGCCAAGTTATACCAATGGAAAAAAAATTTAACAACTTGACGAAGGTAGTTGCACTGTGGTGTAAGCAAGGCCAATGGCTTGCCCCAAATAACAACAAAATTTAAGGGAGTTGGATCCAAATCATAAGGTTTTTTACATAGATTAGCACAAATCAGAGCCAACATTTGGGTGGAAGCGAGCTAAGGACGTGATTGACCATTTAAATGAGTTCTATGCCGTTTGAATCATTGAAAGTGTGAACATGAAAAGGAGTTGGTTAATTGGGCAATCAGCCACCCCGATGCCAATGTGACCATCACAAGGGCTTGAATAGAGAAGAGTCATATGGGTGGCATCCTAATAGGTGAAGATATGAGCGAAGAGAGTCTGATTCACGCGTTAAAGTTGACTACCTTGAATTTTGTGGAACTCACTCCAAGTCCAACTATGGAGAAACTTATTCCCACTGATCGGTTTAGGAAATTAGCAAGTCATCGATTGGGACTCACCGCCAGTTTTTGATGATTGCGCGATGGAGGAAGAAAGTGATCCTATCTATGAGGTTGGCCCTCCCTGTGATGAAGAGCAAGAATTCAATGATAGTGCTCGATTCGATGATAATGATCCTATCTATGAGGGGAGTTTAGAAGGTAGGAGCCCAGTTGAAAAGCCATAGGATCCAATGCATATTGATAACATGCATCGCTTAAGTAGTCCTTCTAAGCATGCTTACGGCTCCCTTATATCACATAGAGAAAATATTTCCCTTCTTGGTCTAAACTATTCTATGGGTGACTTTGCTCCTGCTAGTGACCAAGCACAAGAGGGATTCAATGCAGCCAAGCTAATGGTTAGTAGTGGATTTGGAGCACTGATCAGACATATGGATTTTTAAGAAAGTCTAAATTACTAGGATGCATTTCCAACAACCAAGCCTAGTACAAAAAATGCGAAGAATGGAGCCATTGTGCTAAGCACCCTTTTGTGATGACCGATCTCATGTCAATATCTAAGAAAAATACAAAAGATTTACCGCCCTTTCTCAACTACATAGACAGGATACATGATGCCTACCTCCTTAGGCAAGCTATACAAAAGTTGAAAAAGCAATCTTCAAGATCTAGGAGGTTTATGTTGAAGATGTTCAAGTTTTGATTTAAAAAAATACCTTAAATGTTCTTTCAAAATATTAACCTTTTTATTCCATAGTGTTTTGGAAAGGAATATATCATGCCTAGGACAAGGGAGATTGGCACATCATTTGCTTTCTACAACTATATTTTGCCCTTTTTTACCCTCCTATGTCCAACAATTCAAGACAACATTTTCAGGTGAAACATGGAATCTTTCAAAAATGTAAACATAGACTGTTTTGATGGAACTAACTTTCGGAGATGGCAACAAAAACTCTTGTTTTTATTTATTACTCTCAAAGTTGCATATGTTCTCAATGAACCTATGATGGAGGAACCACCACAAGTTGAATGAGAGATGACGGAATAAGCGCAACAACGAGAGGAGCAATCCAAACTTCATTGGAAGTAATTGGAGGATGATTGCATATGCAAATGACACATCTTCAACACTATCACAGTTGATCGTAAGTGAAGTTAAATACTGCAGAGTGGAGTTGAGTGAGGCTTTCCAAGTGGGAGCTATCAAATTCATAAGTTACCTCCATCATAGAGAGAGTACCAAAAAAAAATGAAACATAAGAAGATTAATGTTGATCTTATTCAACTTCAACGGTCTCTTCGTATTGAAGGAAAGAATAGGCTTCAAGAAATGAAAGATGTAACCATGAAAAATCAATTGGCAAGGGACTTTCAGTCTGAGGTAAACCATGTAGAGCTCAAGTCCAAAGACCAGACTCTTATCAAGAAGCATTTATTTCCCAAGCAACAAAAACACATCTATAAGGATAAAAAGTCTAAAAAAAGAAAGGTATCTATTACATATTTAGAAAACCAGAAAACCACTTAAACAGTGCTGACACCGGAAGAGGGTCATAAGATCCTTAAACCAAGTAAACTTAGCCACCAAAGAAGAGAATTTTATGGTTATAATCTCCAACGTCAATCTCATTGAAAATAAATGCAATTGGTGGCTAGACACAAGTGTCACCATCCATGTATAAAACAACTAGGATTATTTCAAGACCTATGAGCCGAAAGCGATGGGAACTCAATCCAACTAGGAACTCAAGCCTTAGCAAGAATGCTTGGTAAACACACAGTGGACCAAAAATTTAGTTCGAGAAATATTCTAACTTTAAAGAACATCTTTAGTAACTGAAATGAGGAGGAACTTGGTATCCGATTATTTGTTTAATAAGCTTAGTTTTTAGATGGTTATTGCATCTGATAGGGTCATTTTGACCAAGAGAGATGTTATTGTTGGCAAAGGGTACACATGTAATGGGATATTTAAACTCGATTTGAGTAATTATATGATGACTTGTTCCGTTTATCTTGTGAGTGTTTCTAATTTATGGTATGCTAGACTAAGTCACCTGAATTCTGCATCTGTTAAAACTATGGTTAAGTTGGGCTTAATCCATGAATGTGGTGATGTATCTAACGATAAATGTAAACTTATATTCAAGCTAAAATAAATAGAAAGTATTTCCCTTCAATATAGAGGAATATTGAATTATTAGGGCCTATACACAATGATTTCTGTAATTTAAAAATGTCCTTACGAGAGGAGGAAAGAGCTAGTTCATCACATTCATCGA